>NC_092737.1:7152671-7254229 GCF_047496885.1 Scyliorhinus torazame
GCAACATTGACGCCCCGGACACTTTGCCACCCCTCCCCCCTCCCTGGCGACTTTGCCCCCCCTCCCGTGGCATTTCTTTGGCCCCGACTCCCCTCATCCCCAGGGCATCTCTCTCCCTTCCCCAGCATCTATCCCACCCCAAGTCACTGGCAACTCTCCCAAACCCCCTTGCCCCCACACATCCCGAGTGTGCGCGCGCCTGCGAATGTGTGCACCTATATGTACCAATATGCGCCTCTCTGCCCCTCTCTCCCTCTCTCTGCCTGATTCTGTGTGTGTCTCTCTCTCTGTCTGCCCGTCCCCCTCTCTGTCAGCCCGTCCCCCTCTCTGTCTGCCCGTCCCCCTCTCTGCCCGTCCCCCTCTCTGCCCGTCCCCCTCTCTGCCCGTCCCCCTCTCTGCCCGTCCCCCTCTCTGCCCGTCCCCCTCTCTGCCCGTCCCCCTCTCTGCCCGTCCCCCTCTCTGCCCGTCCCCCTCTCTGCCCGTCCCCCTCTCTGCCCGTCCCCCTCTCTGCCCGTCCCCCTCTCTGCCCGTCCCCCCTCTGCCCGTCCCCCCCTCTGCCCGTCCCCCCCTGCCCGTCCCCCCCCTGCCCGTCCCCCCCTGCCCGTCCCCCCCTCTGCCCGTCCCCCCCTCTGCCCGTCCCCCCCTCTGCCCGTCCCCCCCTCTGCCCGTCCCCCCTCTGCCCGTCCCCCCCTCTGCCCGTCCCCCCCTCTGCCCGTCCCCCCCCTCTGCCCGTCCCCCCCTCTGCCCGTCCCCCCCTCTGCCCGTCCCCCCCTCTGCCCGTCCCCCCCTCTGCCCGTCCCCCCTCTGCCCGTCCCCCCCTCTGCCCGTCCCCCCTCTGCCCGTCCCCCCCCTCTGCCCGTCCCCCCCTCTGCCCGTCCCCCCCTCTGCCCGTCCCCCCCTCTGCCCGTCCCCCCTCTGCCCGTCCCCCCTCTGCCCGTCCCCCCCTCTGCCCGTCCCCCCCTCTGCCCGTCCCCCCCTCTGCCCGTCCCCCCCTCTGCCCGTCCCCCCCTCTGCCCGTCCCCCCCTCTGCCCGTCCCCCCTCTGCCCGTCCCCCCCTCTGCCCGTCCCCCCCTCTGCCCGTCCCCCCCTCTGCCCGTCCCCCCTCTGCCCGTCCCCCCCTCTGCCCGTCCCCCCCTCTGCCCGTCCCCCCCTCTGCCCGTCCCCCCCTCTGCCCGTCCCCCCCTCTGCCCGTCCCCCCCTCTGCCCGTCCCCCCTCTGCCCGTCCCCCCTCTGCCCGTCCCCCCTCTGCCCGTCCCCCCCCTGCCCGTCCCCCCCTGCCCGTCCCCCCCTCTGCCCGTCCCCCCCCTCTGCCCGTCCCCCCCTCTGCCCGTCCCCCCCTCTGCCCGTCCCCCCCTCTGCCCGTCCCCCCCCTCTGCCCGTCCCCCGCTCTGCCCGTCCCCCGCTCTGCCCGTCTCCCCCCCCCTCTGCCCGTCCCCCCCCCCTCTGCCCGGCCCCCCCCCCTCTGCCCGGCCCCCCCCCTCTGCCCGGCCCCCCCCCCTCTGCCGGCCCCCCCCCTCTGCCCGGCCCCCCCCCCCCTGCCCGGCCCCCCCCCCTCTGCCCGTCCCCCCCTCTGCCCGGCCCCCCCCCTCTGCCCGGCCCCCCCCCCTCTGCCCGGCCCCCCCCCCCTCTCTGCCCGCCTCTCTCTGTCTCTGTCTGTCTCTCTCTCTCTCTCTCTCTCTCCCCCTCCCTCTCTCTAGCTGCCAGCAATCTGAAAGTGTTTAAGCTCCCGAGTGAGTGTGTCTCATTCTGAACCGATGAAAGCTGGATCCACTTAAGACTCCCCCTCCCTGGAAACAACCGCCTGGGATGTTGTAACTGCATAAACTAAATCCATTGCCCAGAGTTTTTTGGGGTTAAGTTTGCTGTAGCTTGGGGAGGGGGCTGTCCCTGGGTGTCCGACTTGAATTTTTCCATGGTGCTGACGAAGTACATTCCCATCGCCCTATTTTTCTTGTAGTATTCCCGTTGCAATCTGGAGGGTGTTTCTGTCTGGAATTCTCACTTCCCTGTGCTGGCAAGCAGAAGTGCCGTAGCTCTGTTTTGTCTCCCAAGATTTGCTTTTTTTTTTCTCTTTCTCTCCCTCCTTCCCTGCTCCCATCCAGCCACAGTTCGTAGCTTCAAGTGTCACCCGTTCTCCTCCTCCTCAGCACCTCCTCGCTCCTCCCCACTGTCTCCCCTCCAATTCCATCCCCTCCGAGCCCCCCCCCCCCCCACTTCTCCCCCAGGAAAGGTCCCGATTCTGTAGAAATGTCTCGTTCTGTGCCTGAGTGGATTGGATCTGAAAGAAAAAAAGGCAGAAAGGAATCTGTTTATGTCTCTCTCTCTCTGCAAAACTTTATTGAGCCCCCCCCTCTCCCTTCCCAAAGCCCAAGACCAAAAGGAGGAGCCTAGCAACTCGAGTGAGAATTTCCTGATTTTGGACACTAAATCCTGAGCGAGAATTTGCTGGCTCAGGTCCCCCCAGTGCGCCGGCTCTCCCAGTGTGTGTGGGTGGGTGCAAGTCAATTCCTATTGTTACTTAATCGGATCTCATCCTGTCCTCGGAGACAAATCTTTATTTCCCCCGCGGCTTTGGGATGGGGAGCCTTCCCACTGTTCCTCCAGCCCCCGGTGATAGATAAACGTTCTCCGTTCCCAGGGCAGTTTGGGGGTAATTAAACTGCACGTTGGTCGGGTAGGAATGTCAAAACGACGGACCCGTTTTGCTCGTCGCCGTGGCCGCTCGGAGGTTTTTCTTGTTCGTCCGGTTGCTGCAGCTGGTCGAGACCGGGGGAGGGAGGGGCTGCTTTTTCCCCGTGTGGCGGCAGAAGCTGGCGTTTCGAGCCCCAACACTCCAGAGTTAGAATTGGGTTTCGGCCAGACCGCTTGTGCCCCTCGTTCGATGTTTTGTTCTTTTTATAAAAGCTTGTTTACGCGGGGGGGGGGGTTGGTATTTGGAGGTGTTGGGTTGGGATTCCACACTCTGGTGTGTGTGTGCCGTTGGGCGGGGGATCTCCGACAGGGAAAAAGAGGAGAAATTGGAAGGCAGGATCACCGGAGACCAGCCCGGAGAACCCCAGGAGCGAGTCACTGAAACACGGATACATGGTGGACGTTGCGGCTCTCTGGGTGTTCCCCCGACCTGGAAACGTTGCACCAAGTCTTCTGCCCACACTGTTCCTCTTGCCGGCCTGTTCTGCATCTGTATCAATGAGATTGACCGGGGGCTGGCGCAGGTTTGGCGGGCCGAAGGGCCTGTTCCCGTGCTGTATTGTCCTTTGTACCTGCGTTTCGTCAGTGCCCTCACATCTTCAGAGCTGTCCCGAAGCACCAGACCGAAATATGTTTCGGGGGTGGGCGGGGGGGGGGACCTTGACGCACAGTGTCAGGATCAGGAGAACGCTGCCGGGGGCCGATTCTGTTTGTATCTGGGTCTTCCCTGGCCCCCGGAAGGTCTCACGGAGCCCCGTTTGGTAATGACCGTCTCTCACGTTGGCCACTTGTATGTACTTCAGCTTATCGAAGGGTCGCGATGCCAGAAAGGGGGCCATTCAGCCCATCGTGGCTGCGCCGAGCAAAGGAGAGAAAAAAAGTTACAGCCTGGCAATGAGCTTGTGGTCCAGGGGGCAAAAAGATGGAAAATGCTGGACCACCTCAGGAGGCCTGCCAGCACCTGCGGGGAGAGCGCGGAGCTCACGTTTCCAGCCTGGATGACTCCTTGTCAAAGATTGTTTCAGATCCAAGCCTCTGTCCTGCCGTTCCAGCCTGTGTGCAGTTCAATCTTGCCTGGCGCGTCACCCTAAAGTTTCACTTTGTTTCCCTGCTGTGCAGGTGAACTTCTCTCCGATCTTTCCATTTCACTATTCCCTCGGATATCCAATCCCTGGCGCTTTCCTCGTTCGGAATGACCCTGTGAGGCTGTGGAGATCGAAGCCGACCTTTTCCGCGTAACTCTCCCTTCTAACATCCGGGATCAACCGCAGAATTTTCTTCTCTGTTAGCCCCGGCTCTGCTCCTTACGTTACTGCGGCCAGGAAATGGGGCAGCCGATTAGTGCACAGCAAGTACTGTACCCCAGAGTTATACAGTGACAGACCCGTCCCCACCAGTACTGTACCCCAGTGTTATACAGCGACAGACCCGTCCCCACCAGTACTGTACCCCAGTGTTATACAGTGACAGACCCGTCACCACCAGTACTGTACCCCAGAGTTATACACTGACAGACCCGTCCCCACCAGTACTGTACCCCAGTGTTATACAGTGACAGACCCGTCCCCAGCAGTACTGTACCCGTGTTATACAGTGACAGACCTGTCCCCACCAGTACTGTACCCCAGTGTTATACAGTGACAGACCCGTCCCCACCAGTACTGTACCCCAGTGTTATACAGTGACAGACCGTCCCCACCAGTACTGTACCCCAGTGTTATACAGTGACAGACCCGTCCCCACCAGTACTGTACCCCAGTGTTATACAGTGACAGACCCGTCCCCAGCAGTACTGTACCCGTGTTATACAGTGACAGACCTGTCCCCACCAGTACTGTACCCCAGTGTTATACAGTGACAGACCCGTCCCCACCAGTACTGTACCCCAGTGTTATACAGTGACAGACCCGTCCCCACCTACACTGTACCCCAGTGTTATACAGTGACAGACCCATCCCCACCAGTACTGTACGCCAGTGTCATACAGTGACAGACCCGTGCCCACCAGTACTGTACCCCAGTGTTATACAGTGACAGACCCGTCCCCACCAGTACTGTACCTCAGTTATACAGTGACAGACCCGTCCCCACCAGTACTGTACCCCAGTGTTATACAGTGCCAGACCCGTCCCCACCAGTACTGTACCCCAGTGTTATACAGTGACAGACCCGTCCCCACCAGTACTGTACCCTAGTGTTCTACAGTGACAGACCCATCCCCAGTACTGTACCCCAGTGTTATACAGTGACCGACCCGTCCCCACCAGTACTGTACCCCAGTGTTATACAGCGACAAACCCGTCCCCACCAGTACTGTCCCCCAGTGTTATACAGTGACAGACCCGTCCCCACCAGTACTGTACCCCAGTGTTATACAGTGACCGACCCATCCCCAGTACTGTACCCCAGTGTTATACAGTGACCGACCCATCCCCAGTACTGTACCCCAGTGTTATACAGTGACAGACCCGTCCCCACCAGTACTGTACCCCAGTGTTATACAGTGACCGACCCATCCCCAGTACTGTACCCCAGTGTTATACAGTGACAGACCCGTCCCCACCAGTACTGTACCCCAGTGTTATACAGTGACAGACCCCTCCCCACCAGTACTGTACCCCAGTGTTATACAGTGACCGACCCATCCCCAGTACTGTACCCCAGTGTTATACAGTGACAGACCCGTCCCCACCAGTACTGTACCCCAGTGTTATACAGTGACAGACCCGTCCCCAGTACTGTACCCCAGTGTTATACAGTGACAGACCAGTCCCCACCAGTACTGTACCCCAGTGTTATACAGTGACAGACCCGTCCCCACCAGTACTGTACCTGTTATACAGTGACAGACCCGTCCCCACCAGTACTGTACCCCAGTGTTATACAGTGACAGACCCGTCCCCACCAGTACTGTACCCCAGTGTTATACAGTGACAGACCCGTCCCCACCAGTACTGTACCCTAGTGTTCTACAGTGACAGACCCATCCCCAGTACTGTACCCCAGTGTTATACAGTGACCGACCCGTCCCCACCAGTACTGTACCCCAGTGTTATACAGCGACAAACCCGTCCCCACCAGTACTGTCCCCCAGTGTTATACAGTGACAGACCCGTCCCCACCAGTACTGTACCCCAGTGTTATACAGTGACCGACCCATCCCCAGTACTGTACCCCAGTGTTATACAGTGACCGACCCATCCCCAGTACTGTACCCCAGTGTTATACAGTGACAGACCCGTCCCCACCAGTACTGTACCCCAGTGTTATACAGTGACAGACCCCTCCCCACCAGTACTGTACCCCAGTGTTATACAGTGACAGACCCGTCCCCACCAGTACTGTACCCCAGTGTTATACAGTGACAGACCCCTCCCCACCAGTACTGTACCCCAGTGTTATACAGTGACCGACCCATCCCCAGTACTGTACCCCAGTGTTATACAGTGACAGACCCGGCCCCACCAGTACTGTACCCCAGTGTTATACAGTGACCGACCCATCCCCAGTACTGTACCCCAGTGTTATACAGTGACAGACCCGTCCCCACCAGTACTGTACCCCAGTGTTATACAGTGACAGACCCGTCCCCACCAGTACTGTACCCCAGTGTTATACAGTGACCGACCCATCCCCAGTACTGTACCCCAGTGTTATACAGTGACCGACCCGTCCCCACCAGTACTGTACCCCAGTGTTATACAGCGACAAACCCGTCCCCACCAGTACTGTCCCCCAGTGTTATACAGTGACAGACCCGTCCCCACCAGTACTGTACCCCAGTGTTATACAGTGACAGACCCGTCCCCACCAGTACTGTACCCTAGTGTTCTACAGTGACAGACCCATCCCCAGTACTGTACCCCAGTGTTATACAGTGACAGACCCGGTCCCACCACTCAGAGTGAAGGTAGATGTGGAAGGGCACTTGTGCCACTATTGCCCATCGCTGGGTAGGTGGCTGTGGTACAAACCTTTAGACACATCTGTTTGTACAATATCTGCCGTGTCTGGAGCTCTCCCATCGCACCCCTTTAAACTAGTCCCAACTCGCCACGTGACACCGATGGGCTTAGAGAGATGGGGGATGGTGATTCTCCTTGTCAGTGGGCCAGCCTTTCATGTTCCTTTTAACAAAGTGATTAGCCAGGCTGTTTGAACTCTGAATATTAAGCAGCTTGTTAGTTCTTTCTGAATGAACCTTCCTTCGGAGCCCCGCGGTTCTTTGGGAAGGAGACGGGAGCCTATGTGCGGGCTGGAATCTTTCCTCTTGTTAATCAGACACAAACCCTACCCTCCAATTAATGGCCCCTGACCACCTTGCGCATTCCAACCCTATCGCCGCTGAAAGGGACTGGGCTTGAATGGCTTCGCTTTGTGTTCGAAGCTGCTAAATAACGTGCCTGTGCCCCTGCGGAGCTTAAGCATGTGCAGCGATGAGGGCCGGGGGATGGGTGCACTACACTCGCTCCCCGTGGGACTGTTTCCCGCTTTGGCTTGGCGCTCCATTTGTGACTAAAGCGGGCTTGTAAAACCCTTGAAACATAGCAGCACTCAGCGTGAGAACAGTGGGTCCACCTGCACCACACGGACTGCGGCGGTGCAATAAGGCAGCTCATTGAATGTTGACCGAGCCAGTGACTCCCGCATCCCCGCAACGCAGACATGTGCCAGGGGGATGGGAACCGATGTAGGAAGTCAGTGGGGACAGAAACAAAAGGCAGGAAGGGAGAGTGTGTAAAGCATGACCAGAGAAAGCAGGGCAGAGAGCAAGGAAGGTCTACATTAAACTGCATTTATTTCAATGCAAGGGGCCTGACGGGCAAAGCGGATGAACTCAGGGCATGGACGGGCACATGGGACTGGGATATTATAGCTATGACTGAAACATGGCTAAGGGAGGGGCAGGACTGGCAGCTCAATGTTCCGGGCTACAGATGCTATAGAAAGGATAGAACAGGAGGTAAGAGAGGAGGGGGAGTGGCGTTTTTGATTAGGGAGAACATCACGGCAGTACTTAGAGGGGATATATCCGAGGGTTCGCCCACTGAGTCTATATGGGTGGAACTGAAAAATAAGAAGGGAGAGATCACCTTGGTAGGACTGTACTACAGGCCCCCAAATAGTCAGCGGGAAATTGAGGAGCAAATATGTAAGGAGATTACAGATAGCTGCAAGAATAATAGGGTGGTAGTAGTAGGGGACTTTAACTTTCCCAACATTGACTGGGACAGTCATAGCATTAGGGGCTTGGATGGAGGGAAATTTGTTGAGTGTATTCAGGAGGAATTTCTCATTCAGTATGTGGATGGACCGACTAGAGAGGGGGCAAAACTTGACCTCGTCTTGGGAAATAAGGAAGGGCAAGTGATAGAAGTGCTAGTGAGGGATCACTTTGGGACAAGTGACCATAATTCCATTAGTTTTAAGATAGCTATGGAGAATGATAGGTCTGGCCCAAGAGTTAAAATTCTTAATTGGGGCAAGGCCAATTTTGATGGTATCAGACAGGAACTTGCAGAGGTAGATTGGGGGAGACTATTGGCAGACAAAGGGACGGCTGGTAAATGGGAGGCTTTTAAAAATGTGTTAACCAGGGTGCAGGGTAAGCACATTCCCTTTAGAGTGAAGGGCAAGGCTGGTAGAAGTAGGGAACCCTGGATGACTCGAGATATTGAGACTCTGGTCAAAAAGAAGAAGGAGGCATATGACGTACATAAGCAACTGGGATCAAGTAGATCCCTTGAAGAGTATAGAGATTGTCGAAATAGAGTTAAGAGGGAAATCAGGAGGGCAAAAAGGGGACATGAAATTGCTTTGGCAAATAATGCAAGGGAGAATCCAAAGAGATTCTACAGATACATAAAGGGGAAAAGAGTAACTAGGGACAGAGTAGGGCCTCTTAAGGATCAACAAGGGCATTTATGTGCAGAGCCACAAGAGTTGGGTGAGATCCTGAATGAATATTTCTCATCGGTATTCACGGTGGAGAAAGGCATGGATGTTAGGAAACTAAGGGAAATAAATAGTGATGTCTTGAGAAGTGTGCATATTACAGAGGAGGAGGTGCTGGAAGTCTTAAAGCGCATCAAGGTAGATAAATCCCCGGGACCTGATGAAATGTATCCCAGGATGTTGTGGGAGGCTAGGGAGGAAATTGCGGGTCCCCTAACCGAGATATTTGAATCATCGGCAGCCACAGGTGAGGTGCCTGAAGATTGGAGAGTGGCGAATGTTGTGCCCTTGTTTAAGAAGGGCAGCAGGGAAAAGCCTGGGAACTACAGACCGGTGAGCCTAACGTCTGTAGTAGGTAAGTTGCTAGAAGGTATTCTGAGAGACAGGATCTACAAGCATTTAGAGAGGCAAGGACTGATTCGGGGCAGTCAGCATGGCTTTGTGCGTGGAAAATCATGTCTCACAAATTTGATTGAGTTTTTTGAGGGAGTGACCAAGAAGGTAGATGAGGGTAGTGCAGTAGACGTTGTCTACATGGACTTTAGCAAAGCCTTTGACAAGGTACCGCATGGTAGGTTGTTGCAGAAGGTTAAAGCTCACGGGATCCAGGGTGAGGTTGCCAATTGGATTCAAAATTGGCTGGACGACAGAAGGCAGAGGGTGGTTGTAGAGGGTTGTTTTTCAAACTGGAGGCCTGTGACCAGTGGTGTGCCTCAGGGATCGGTGCTGGGTCCACTGTTATTTGTGATTTATATTAATGATTTGGATGAGAATTTAGGAGGCATGGTTAGTAAGTTTGCAGATGACACCAAGATTGGTGGCATAGTGGATAGTGAAGAAGGTTATCTAGGATTGCAACGGGATCTTGATCAATTAGGCCAGTGGGCCGACGAATGGCAGATGGAGTTTAATTTAGATAAATGTGAGGTGATGCATTTTGGCAGATCGAATCAGGCCAGGACCTACTCAGTTAATGGTATGGCGTTGGGGAGAGTTATAGAACAAAGAGATCTAGGAGTACAGGTTCATAGCTCCTTGAAGGTGGAGTCGCAGGTGGACAGGGTGGTGAAGAAGGCATTCGGCATGCTTGGTTTCATTGGTCAGAACATTGAATATAGGAGTTGGGACGTCTTGTTGAAGTTGTACAAGACATTGGTACGGCCACACTTGGAATACTGTGTGCAGTTCTGGTCACCCTATTATAGAAAGGATATTAGTAAACTAGAAAGAGTGCAGAAAAGATTTACTAGGATGTTGCCGGGACTTGATGGTTTGAGTTATAAGGAGAGGCTGGATAGACTGGGACTTTTTTCCCTGGAGCGTAGGAGGCTTAGGGGTGATCTTATAGAGGTCTATAAAATAATGAGGGGCATAGATAAGGTAGATAGTCAACATCTTTTCCCAAAGGTAGGGGAGTCTAAAACTAGAGGGCATAGGTTTAAGGTGAGAGGGGAGAGATTCAGAAGGGCCCAGAGGGGCAATTTCTTCACTCAGAGGGTAGTGAGTGTCTGGAATGGGCTGCCAGAGGTAGTAGTAGAAGCGGGTACAATTGTGTCTTTCAAAAAGCATTTAGATGGTTACATGGGTAAGATGGGTATAGAGGGTTATGGGCCAAGTGCGGGCAACTGGGACTAGCTTAATGGTAAAAAACTGGGCGGCATGGACTGGTTGGGCCGAAGGGCCTGTTTCCATGCTGTAAACTTCTATGATTCTATGTTCAAACGGAGTCAACTTGATCCTGTCACTCGATGACACAGTTTCTTGTTCTGCACCCCTTGCCTTTGTCCGCATCGCTGGACTGCCATTCGCAGACTCTGGCGACCCTTAGCCAAGCAATCAGTCCACTCATCGGAGAGCCTTGAGGATGAAAGCATGGAAAATAGGGGCAGGAGGAGGCCATTCGGCCCTTCGAGCCTCCTCCGCCATTCATTATGATCATCCAACCCAGTAACCTGTTCCCGCCTTCCCCCATATCCCTTTGGGATGTACGATGGTTTGGTCACGGCTGCATTCTGTGGTAGCGAATTCCACAGGCTCACCATTCTCTTCGAACTGGCCGGCTCTTTGACCGTGAACACTCGGGCGACTGCTCAGCAGTGTTTCAATGGCCGGTAATAGGGCAGGGACGCTGGCTGACAACTGCCCTGAGCCTCGGGGCTTTGAGGCGAATTTTAAACCCCACCAACGCTGCCCGATAAATTGTGGGGTTGTGTGCATGTGGGGGGGGGGGGGGTGGAGGAGGAATGAGCTCAGCCAGTGAGGTGTTGGGAATAACCCGGAATGAGCAGCCAGTGAGGTGTTGGGAATAACCCGGAATGAGCAGCCAGTGTGGTGTTGGAAATAACCCGGAATGAGCAGCCAGTGTGGTGTTGGGAATAACCCGGAATGAGCAGCCAGTGTGGTGTTGGGAATAACCCGGAATGAGCAGCCAGTGAAGTGTTGGGAATAACCCGGAATGAGCAGCCAGTGAGCTGTTGGGAATAACCCGGAATGAGCAGCCAGTGTGGTGTTGGGAATAACCCGGAATGAGCAGCCAGTGTGGTGTTGGGAATAACCCGGAATGAGCAGCCAGTGAGGTGTTGGGAATTACCCGGAATGAGCAGCCAGTGAGGGGTTGGGAATAACCCGGAATGAGCAGCCAGTGTGGTGTTGGGAATAACCCGGAATGAGCAGCCAGTGAGGTGTTGGGAATAACCCGGAATGAGCAGCCAGTGAGGGGTTGGGAATATCCCGGAATGAGCAGCCAGTGAGGTGTTGGGAAAAACCCGGAATGATCAGCCTGTGAGGTGTTGGGAATAACCCGGAATGAGCAGCCAGTGAGGTGATGGGAATAACCCGGAATGATCAGCCAGTGAGGGGTTGGGAATAACGCGGAATGAACAGCCAGTGAGGGGTTGGGAATAACCCGGAATGAGCAGCCAGTGAGGGGTTGGGAATAACCCGGAATGAGCAGCCAGTGAGGTGTTGGGAATAACCCGGAATGATCAGCCTGTGAGGTGTTGGGAATAACCCGGAATGAGCAGCCAGTGAGGGGTTGGGAATAACCCGGAATGAGCAGCCAGTGAGGGGTTGGGAATAACCCGGAATGAGCAGCCAGTGAGGTGTTGGGAATAACCCGGAATGAGCAGCCAGTGAGGTGATGGGAATAACCCGGAATGATCAGCCAGTGAGGTGTTGGGAATAAGCCAGAATGAGCAGCCAGTGAGGGGTTGGGAATAACCCGGAATGAGCAGCCAGTGAGCTGTTGGGAATAACCCGGAATGAGCAGCCAGTGTGGTGTTGGGAATAACCCGGAATGAGCAGCCAGTGTGGTGTTGGGAATAACCCGGAATGAGCAGCCAGTGAGGTGTTGGGAATTACCCGGAATGAGCAGCCAGTGAGGGGTTGGGAATAACCCGGAATGAGCAGCCAGTGTGGTGTTGGGAATAACCCGGAATGAGCAGCCAGTGAGGTGTTGGGAATAACCCGGAATGAGCAGCCAGTGAGGGGTTGGGAATATCCCGGAATGAGCAGCCAGTGAGGTGTTGGGAATAACCCGGAATGATCAGCCTGTGAGGTGTTGGGAATAACCCGGAATGAGCAGCCAGTGAGGTGATGGGAATAACCCGGAATGATCAGCCAGTGAGGGGTTGGGAATAACGCGGAATGAACAGCCAGTGAGGGGTTGGGAATAACCCGGAATGAGCAGCCAGTGAGGGGTTGGGAATAACCCGGAATGAGCAGCCAGTGAGGTGTTGGGAATAACCCGGAATGATCAGCCTGTGAGGTGTTGGGAATAACCCGGAATGAGCAGCCAGTGAGGGGTTGGGAATAACCCGGAATGAGCAGCCAGTGAGGGGTTGGGAATAACCCGGAATGAGCAGCCAGTGAGGTGTTGGGAATAACCCGGAATGAGCAGCCAGTGAGGTGATGGGAATAACCCGGAATGATCAGCCAGTGAGGTGTTGGGAATAAGCCAGAATGAGCAGCCAGTGAGGGGTTGGGAATAACCCGGAATGAGCAGCCAGTGAGGGGTTGGGAATAACCCGGAATGAGCAGCCAGTGACGTGTTGCGAATAACCCGGAATGATCTTGGCCAGTGAGGTGTTGGGAGTAACCCGGAATGAGCAGCCAGTGAGGTGTTGGGAATGACCCGGAATGAGCAGCCAGTGAGATGATGGGAATAACCCAGAATTATCTTGGCCAGTGAGGTGTTGGGAGTAACCCGGAATGAGCAGCCAGTGAGGTGTTGGGAATAACCCGGAATGAGCAGCCAGTGAGGTGATGGGAATAACCTGGAATGAGCAGCCAGTGAGGTGATGGGAATAACCCGGAATGAGCAGCCAGTGAGTGGTTGGGAATAACGCGGAATCAGCAGCCAGTGAGGTGATGGGAATAACCCGGAATGAGCAGCCAGTGAGGGGTTGGGAATAACCCGGAATCAGCAGCCAGTGAGGGGTTAGGAATAACCCGGAATGAGCAGCCAGTGAGGTGTTGGGAATAACCCGGAATGAGCAGCCAGTGAGGGGTTGGGAATAACCTGGAATGAGCAGCCAGTGAGGGGTTGGGAATAACCCGGAATGAGCAGCCAGTGAGGTGTTGGGAATAACCCGGAATGAGCAGCCAGTGAGGTGATGGGAATAACCCGGAATGAGCAGCCAATGAGGGGTTGGGAATAACCCGGAATGAGCAGCCAGTGAGGTGTTGGGAATAATCCGGAATGGGCAGCCAGTGAGGGGTTGGGAATAACCCGGAATGAGCAGCCAGTGAGGTGATGGGAATAACCCGGAATGAGCAGCCAGTGAGGGGTTGGGAATAATCCGGAATGAGCAGCCAGTGAGGGGTTGGGAATAACCTGGAATGAGCAGCCAGTGAGGGGTTGGGAATAACCCGGAATGAGCAGCCAGTGAGGTGTTGGGAATAACCCGGAATGAGCAGCCAGTGAGGTGATGGGAATAACCCGGAATGAGCAGCCAGTGAGGGGTTGGGAATAACCCGGAATCAGCAGCCAGTGAGGGGTTGGGAATAACCCGGAATGATCTTGGCCAGTGAGGTGTTGGGAATAACCCGGAATGAGCAGCCAGTGAGTTGTTGGGAATAACCCAGAATGAGCAGCCAGTGTGGTGTTGGGAATAACCCGGAATGAGCAGCCAGTGAGGGGTTGGGAATAACCCGGAATGATCTCGGCCAGTGAGGTGTTGGGAATAATCCGGAATGAGCAGCCAGTGAGGGGTTGGGAATGACCAGGAATGAACAGCCAGTGAGGGCTTGGGAATAACCCGGAATGAGCAGCCAGTGAGGGATTGGGAAAAACCCGGAATGAGCAGCCAGTGAGGTGTTGGGAATAAGCCGGAATGAGCATCTAGTGAGGTGTTGGGAATAACCTGGAATGAGCAGCCAGTGAGGGGTTGGGAATAACCCGGAATGAGCAGCCAGTGAGGGGTTGGGAATAACCCGGAATGAGCAGCCAGTGAGGGGTTGGGAATAAACCGGAATGAGCAGCCAGTGAGGGGTTGGGAATAACCCGGAATGAGCAGCCAGTGAGGTGATGGGAATAACCCGGAATGAACAGCCAGTGAGGTGTTGGGAATAACCCGGAATGATCTCAGCCAGTGAGGTGTTGGGAATAACCCGGAATGAGCAGCCAGTGAAGGGTTGGGAATAACGCGGAATGAGCAGCCAGTGAGGTGTTGGGAATAACCCGGAATGAGCAGCCAGTGAGGGGTTGGGAATAACCTGGAATGAGCAGCCAGTGACGTGTTGGGAATAACCCGGAATGATCTCGGCTAGTGAGGGGTTGGGAATAACCCGGAATGAGCAGCCAGTGAGGGGTTGGGAATAACCCGGAATGAGCAGCCAGTGAGGGGTTGGGAATAACGCGGAATGAGCAGCCAATGAGGTGTTGGGAATGAGCCGGAAAGAGCAGCCAGTGAGGTGTTGGGAATAACCCGGAATGATCTCGGCCAGTGAGGTGTTGGGAATAATCCGGAATGAGTAGCCAGTGAAGGGTTGGGAATAACGCGGAATGAGCAGCCAGTGAGGTGTTGGGAATAACCCAGAATGATCTCGGCCTGTGAGGTGTTGGGAATAACCCGGAATGAGCAGCCAGTGAGTTGTTGGGAATAACCCGAAATGAGCAGCCAGTGAGGGCTTGGGAATAACCCGGAATGAGCAGCCAGTAAGGGGTTGGGAATAACCCGGAATGAGCAGCCAGTGACGTGTTGGGAATAACCCGGAATGATCTCGGCCAGTGAGGTGTTGGGAATAACCCGGAATGAGCAGCCAGTGAGGGGTTGGGAATAACCCGGAATGAGCAGCCAGTGAGGTGTTGGGAATAACCCGGAATGATCAGCCTGTGAGGTGTTGGGAATAACCCGGAATGAGCAGCCAGTGAGATGATGGGAATAACCCGGAATGATCAGCCAGTGAGGTGTTGGGAATAAGCCAGAATGAGCAGCCAGTGAGGGGTTGGGAATAACCCGGAATGAGCAGCCAGTGAGGGGTTGGGAATAACCCGGAATGAGCAGCCAGTGAGGGGTTGGGAATAACCCGGAATGAGCAGCCAGTGACGTGTTGGGAATAACCCGGAATGATCTTGGCCAGTGAGGTGTTGGGAGTAACCCAGAATGAGCAGCCAGTGAGGTGTTGGGAATGACCCGGAATGAGCAGCCAGTGAGATGATGGGAATAACCCGGAATGATCTTGGCCAGTGAGGTGTTGGGAGTAACCCGGAATGAGCAGCCAGTGAGGTGTTGGGAATAACCCGGAATGAGCAGCCAGTGAGGTGATGGGAATAACCTGGAATGAGCAGCCAGTGAGGTGATGGGAATAACCCGGAATGAGCAGCCAGTGAGTGGTTGGGAATAACCCGGAATCAGCAGCCAGTGAGGTGATGGGAATAACCCGGAATGAGCAGCCAGTGAGGGGTTGGGAATAACCCGGAATGAGCAGCCAGTGAGGTGTTGGGAATAACCCAGAATGAGCAGCCAGTGAGGTGTTGGGAATGACCCAAAATGAGCAGCCAGTGAGGGGTTGGGAATAACCCGGAATGAGCATCCAGTGAGGTGTTGGGAATAACCCAGAATGAGCAGCCAGTGAGGGGTTGGGAATAACCCGGAATGAGCAGCCAGTGAGGTGTTGGGAATAATCCGGAATGGGCAGCCAGTGACGGGTTGGGAATAACCCGGAATGAGCAGCCAGTGAGGTGATGGGAATAACCCGGAATGAGCAGCCAGTGAGGGGTTGGGAATAATCCGGAATGAGCAGCCAGTGAGGGGTTGGGAATAACCTGGAATGAGCAACCAGTGAGGGGTTGGGAATAACCCGGAATGAGCAGCCAGTGAGGTGTTGGGAATAACCCGGAATGAGCAGCCAGTGAGGTGATGGGAAAACCCGGAATGAGCAGCCAGTGAGGGGTTGGGAATAACCCGGAATCAGCAGCCAGTGAGGGGTTGGGAATAACCCGGAATGATCTTGGCCAGTGAGGTGTTGGGAATAACCCGGAATGAGCAGCCAGTGAGTTGTTGGGAATAACCCAGAATGAGCAGCCAGTGTGGTGTTGGGAATAACCCGGAATGAGCAGCCAGTGAGGGGTTGGGAATAACCCGGAATGATCTCGGCCAGTGAGGTGTTGGGAATAATCCGGAATGAGCAGCCAGTGAGGGGTTGGGAATGACCAGGAATGAACAGCCAGTGAGGGCTTGGGAATAACCCGGAATGAGCAGCCAGTGAGGGATTGGGAAAAACCCGGAATGAGCAGCCAGTGAGGTGTTGGGAATAAGCCGGAATGAGCATCCAGTGAGGTGTTGGGAATAACCTGGAATGAGCAGCCAGTGAGGGGTTGGGAATAACCCGGAATGAGCAGCCAGTGAGGGGTTGGGAATAACCCGGAATGAGCAGCCAGTGAGGGGTTGGGAATAAACCGGAATGAGCAGCCAGTGAGGGGTTGGGAATAACCCGGAATGAGCAGCCAGTGAGGTGATGGGAATAACCCGGAATGAACAGCCAGTGAGGTGTTGGGAATAACCCGGAATGATCTCAGCCAGTGAGGTGTTGGGAATAACCCGGAATGAGCAGCCAGTGAAGGGTTGGGAATAACGCGGAATGAGCAGCCAGTGAGGTGTTGGGAATAACCCGGAATGAGCAGCCAGTGAGGGGTTGGGAATAACCTGGAATGAGCAGCCAGTGACGTGTTGGGAATAACCCGGAATGATCTCGGCTAGTGAGGGGTTGGGAATAACCCGGAACGAGCAGCCAGTGAGGGGTTGGGAATAACCCGGAATGAGCAGCCAGTGAGGGGTTGGGAATAACCCGGAATGAGCAGCCAGTGAGGTGTTGGGAATGAGCCGGAAAGAGCAGCCAGTGAGGTGTTGGGAATAACCCGGAATGATCTCGGCCAGTGAGGTGTTGGGAATAATCCGGCATGAGTAGCCAGTGAAGGGTTGGGAATAACGCGGAATGAGCAGCCAGTGAGGTGTTGGGAATAACCCAGAATGATCTCGGCCTGTGAGGTGTTGGGAATAACCCGGAATGAGCAGCCAGTGAGGTGTTGGGAATAACCCAGAATGAGCAGCCAGTGAGGGGTTTGGAATAACCCGGAATGAGCAGCCAGTGAGGGGTTTGGAATAACCCGGAATGAGCAGCCAGTGAGGGGTTGGGAATAACCCGGAATGAGCAGCCAGTGACGTGTTGGGAATAACCCGGAATGATCTCGGCCAGTGAGGTGTTGGGAATAACCCGGAATGAGCAGCCAGTGAGGTGTTGGGAATAACCCGGAATGAGCAGCCAGTGAGGGGTTGGGAATAACCTGGAATGAGCAGCCAGTGAGGGGTTGGGAATAACCCGGAATGAGCAGCCAGTGAGGGGTTGGGAATAACCCGGAATAAGCAGCCAGTGACGTGTTGGGAATAACCCGGAATGAGCAGCCAGTGAGGTGTTGGGAATAACCCGGAATGAGCAGCCAGTGAGGTGTTGGGAATAACCCAGAATGAGCAGCCAGTGAGGTGTTGGGAATAACCCGGAATGAGCAGCCAGTGAGTGGTTGGGAATAACCCGGAATGAGCAGCCAGTGAGTGGTTGGGAATAACCCGGAATGAGCAGCCAGTGAGGGGTTGGGAATAACCCGGAATGATCTCGGCCAGTGAGGTGTTGGGAATAACCCGGAATGAGCAGCCAGTGAGGTGATGGGAATAACCCGGAATGAGCACCCAGTGAGGTGATGGGAATAACCCGGAATGAGCAGCCAGTGAGTGGTTGGGAATAACCCGGAATCAGCAGCCAGTGAGGTGATGGGAATAAGCCGGAATAAGCAGCCAGTGAGGGGTTGGGAATAACCTGGAATGAGCAGCCAGTGAGGGGTTAGGAATAACCCGGAATGAGCAGCCAGTGAGGTGTTGGGAATAACCCGGAATGAGCAGCCAGTGAGGGTTTGGGAATAACCAGGAATGAACAGCCAGTGAGGGCTTGGGAATAACCCGGAATAAGCAGCCAGTGAGGGATTTGGAATAACCCGGAATGAGCAGCCAGTGAGGTGTTGGGAATAACCTGGAATGAGCAGCCAGTGAGGTGTTGGGAATAACCCAGAATGAGCAGCCAGTGAGGGGTTGGGAATAACCCGGAATGAGCAGCCAGTGAGGGGTTGGGAATAACCCGGAATGAGCAGCCAGTGACGTGTTGGGAATAACCCGGAATGAGCCGCCAGTGAGGGGTTGGGAATAACCCGGAATGAGCAGCCAGTGAGGGGTTGGGAATAACCCAGAATGAGCAGCCAGTGAGGGGTTGGGAATAACCCGGAATGAGCTGCCAGTGAAGTGTTGGGAATAATCCGGAATGGGCAGCCAGTGAGGGGTTGGGAATAACCCGGAATGAGCAGCCAGTGAGGTGATGGGAATAACCCGGAATGAGCAGCCAGTGAGGGGTTGGGAATAATCCGGAATGAGCAGCCAGTGAGGGGTTGGGAATAACCCGGAATGAGCAGCCTGTGAGGTGATGGGAATAACCCGGAATGAGCAGCCAGTGAGGGGTTGGGAATAACCCGGAATGAGCAGCCAGTGAGGTGTTGGGAATAACCCGGAATGAGCAGCCAGTGAGGTGATGGGAATAACCCGGAATGAGCAGCCAGTGAGGGGTTGGGAATAACCCGGAATGAGCAGCCAGTGAGGGGTTGGGAATAACCCGGAATGATCTTGGCCAGTGAGGTGTTGGGAATAACCCGGAATGAGCAGCCAGTGAGTTGTTGGGAATAACCCAGAATGAGCAGCCAGTGTGGTGTTGGGAATAACCCGGAATGAGCAGCCAGTGTGGTGTTGGGAATAACCCGGAATGAGCAGCCAGTGAGGGGTTGGGAATAACCCGGAATGATCTCGGCCAGTGAGGTGTTGGGAATAATCCGGAATGAGCAGCCAGTGAGGGGTTGGGAATAACCCGGAATGAGCAGCCAGTGAGGGATTGGGAATAACCCGGAATGAGCAGCCTGTGAGGTGTTGGGAATAACCCGGAATGAGCAGTCAGTGAGGTGATGGGAATAACCCGGAATGATCAGCCAGTGAGGTGTTGGGAATAAGCCAGAATGAGCAGCCAGTGAGGGGTTGGGAATAACCCGGAATGAGCAGCCAGTGACGTGTTGGGAATAACCCGGAATGAGCAGCCAGCGAGGTGTTGGGAATGACCCGGAATGAGCAGCCAGTGAGATGATGGGAATAACCCGGAATGATCTTGGCCAGTGAGGTGTTGGGAGTAACCCGGAATGAGCAGCCAGTGAGGTGTTGGGAATAACCCGGAATGAGCAGCCAGTGAGGTGATGGGAATAACCTGGAATGAGCAGCCAGTGAGGTGATGGGAATAACCCGGAATGAGCAGCCAGTGAGTGGTTGGGAATAACCCGGAATCAGCAGCCAGTGAGGTGATGGGAATAACCCGGAATGAGCAGCCAGTGAGGGGTTGGGAATAACCCGGAATGAGCAGCCAGTGAGGTGTTGGGAATAACCCAGAATGAGCAGCCAGTGAGGGGTTGGGAATAACCCAGAATGAGCAGCCAGTGAGGGGTTGGGAATAACCCGGAATGAGCAGCCAGTGAGGTGTTGGGAATAACCCAGAATGAGCAGCCAGTGAGGTGTTGGGAATGACCCAAAATGAGCAGCCAGTGAGGGGTTGGGAATAACCTGGAATGAGCAGCCAGTGAGGTGTTGGGAATAACCCGGAATGAGCAGCCAGTGAGGGGTTGGGAATAACCTGGAATGAGCAGCCAGTGACGTGTTGGGAATAACCCGGAATGATCTCGGCCAGTGAGGGGTTGGGAATAACCCGGAATGAGCAGCCAGTGAGGGGTTGGGAATAACCCGGAATGAGCAGCCAGTGAGGGGTTGGGAATAACCCGGAATGAGCAGCCAGTGAGGTGTTGGGAATGACCCGGAAAGAGCAGCCAGTGAGGTGTTGGGAACAACCCGGAATGATCTCGGCCAGTGAGGTGTTGGGAATAATCCGGAATGAGTAGCCAGTGAAGGGTTGGGAATAACGCGGAATGAGCAGCCAGTGAGGTGTTGGGAATAACCCAGAATGATCTCGGCCTGTGAGGTGTTCGGAATAACCCGGAATGAGCAGCCAGTGAGGTGTTGGGAATAACCCAGAATGAGCAGCCAGTGAGGGGTTGGGAATAACCCGGAATGAGCAGCCAGTGAGGGGTTGGGAATAACCTGGAATGAGCAGCCAGTGACGTGTTGGGAATAACCCGGAATGATCTCGGCCAGTGAGGTGTTGGGAATAACCCGGAATGAGCAGCCAGTGAGGTGTTGGGAATAACCCGGAATGAGCAGCCAGTGAGGTGTTGGGAATAACCCAGAATGAGCAGCCAGTGTGGTGTTGGGAATAACCCGGAATGAGCAGCCAGTGAGGTGTTGGGAATAACCCGGAATGAGCAGCCAGTGAGGTGATGGGAATAACCCGGAATGAGCAGCCAGTGAGGGGTTGGGAATAACCCGGAATGAGCAGCCAGTGAGGGGTTGGGAATAACCCGGAATGATCTTGGCCAGTGAGGTGTTGGGAATAACCCGGAATGAGCAGCCAGTGAGTTGTTGGGAATAACCCAGAATGAGCAGCCAGTGTGGTGTTGGGAATAACCCGGAATGAGCAGCCAGTGAGGGGTTGGGAATAACCCGGAATGATCTCGGCCAGTGAGGTGTTGGGAATAATCCGGAATGAGCAGCCAGTGAGGGGTTGTGAATGACCAGGAATGAACAGCCAGTGAGGGCTTGGGAATAACCCGGAATGAGCAGCCAGTGAGGGATTGGGAAAAACCCGGAATGAGCAGCCAGTGAGGTGTTGGGAATAAGCCGGAATGAGCATCTAGTGAGGTGTTGGGAATAACCTGGAATGAGCAGCCAGTGAGGGGTTGGGAATAACCCGGAATGAGCAGCCAATGAGGGGTTGGGAATAACCCGGAATGAGCAGCCAGTGAGGGGTTGGGAATAAACCGGAATGAGCAGCCAGTGAGGGGTTGGGAATAATCCGGAATGAGCAGCCAGTGAGGTGATGGGAATAACCCGGAATGAACAGCCAGTGAGGTGTTGGGAATAACCCGGAATGATCTCAGCCAGTGAGGTGTTGGGAATAACCCGGAATGAGCAGCCAGTGAAGGGTTGGGAATAACGCGGAATGAGCAGCCAGTGAGGTGTTGGGAATAACCCGGAATGAGCAGCCAGTGAGGGGTTGGGAATAACCTGGAATGAGCAGCCAGTGACGTGTTGGGAATAACCCGGAATGATCTCGGCTAGTGAGGGGTTGGGAATAACCCGGAATGAGCAGCCAGTGAGGGGTTGGGAATAACCCGGAATGAGCAGCCAGTGAGGGGTTGGGAATAACCCGGAATGAGCAGCCAGTGAGGTGTTGGGAATGAGCCGGAAAGAGCAGCCAGTGAGGTGTTGGGAATAACCCGGAATGATCTCGGCCAGTGAGGTGTTGGGAATAATCCGGAATGAGTAGCCAGTGAAGGGTTGGGAATAACGCGGAATGAGCAGCCAGTGAGGTGTTGGGAATAACCCAGAATGATCTCGGCCTGTGAGGTGTTGGGAATAACCCGGAATGAGCAGCCAGTGAGGTGTTGGGAATAACCCAGAATGAGCAGCCAGTGAGGGGTTTGGAATAACCCGGAATGAGCAGCCAGTGAGGGGTTGGGAATAACCCGGAATGAGCAGCCAGTGACGTGTTGGGAATAACCCGGAATGATCTCGGCCAGTGAGGTGTTGGGAATAACCCGGAATGAGCAGCCAGTGAGGTGTTGGGAATAACCCGGAATGAGCAGCCAGTGAGGGGTTGGGAATAACCTGGAATGAGCAGCCAGTGAGGGGTTGGGAGTAACCCGGAATGAGCAGCCAGTGAGGGGTTGGGAATAACCCGGAATGAGCAGCCAGTGACGTGTTGGGAATAACCCGGAATGACCTCGGCCAGTGAGGTGTTGGGAATAACCCGGAATGAGCAGCCAGTGAGGTGTTGGGAATAACCCAGAATGAGCAGCCAGTGTGGTGTTGGGAATAACCCGGAATGAGCAGCCAGTGAGGGGTTGGGAATAACCCGGAATGATCTCGGCCAGTGAGGTGTTGGGAATAACCCGGAATGAGCAGCCAGTGAGGTGATGGGAATAACCCGGAATGAGCACCCAGTGAGGTGATGGGAATAACCCGGAATGAGCAGCCAGTGAGTGGTTGGGAATAACCCGGAATCAGCAGCCAGTGAGGTGATGGGAATAACCCGGAATAAGCAGCCAGTGAGGGGTTGGGAATAACCTGGAATGAGCAGCCAGTGAGGGGTTAGGAATAACCCGGAATGAGCAGCCAGTGAGGTGTTGGGAATAACCCGGAATGAGCAGCCAGTGAGGGTTTGGGAATAACCAGGAATGAACAGCCAGTGAGGGCTTGGGAATAACCCGGAATAAGCAGCCAGTGAGGGATTGGGAATAACCCGGAATGAGCAGCCAGTGAGGTGTTGGGAATAACCTGGAATGAGCAGCCAGTGAGGTGTTGGGAATAACCCAGAATGAGCAGCCAGTGAGGGGTTGGGAATAACCCGGAATGAGCAGCCAGTGAGGGGTTGGGAATAACCCGGAATGAGCAGCCAGTGACGTGTTGGGAATAACCCGGAATGAGCCGCCAGTGAGGGGTTGGGAATAACCCGGAATGAGCAGCCAGTGAGGGGTTGGGAATAACCCAGAATGAGCAGCCAGTGAGGGGTTGGGAGTAACCCAGAATGAGCTGCCAGTGAAGTGTTGGGAATAACCCGGAATGAGCCGCCAGTGAGGGGTTGGGAATAACCCGGAATGAGCAGCCAGTGAGGCGTTGGGAATAACCCAAAATGAGCAGCCAGTGAGGGGTTGGGAATAACCCAGAATGAGCAGCCAGTGAGGGGTTGGGAATAACCCGGAATGAGCTGCCAGTGAAGTGTTGGGAATAATCCGGAATGGGCAGCCAGTGAGGGGTTGGGAATAACCCGGAATGAGCAGCCAGTGAGGTGATGGGAATAACCCGGAATGAGCAGCCAGTGAGGGGTTGGGAATAATCCGGAATGAGCAGCCAGTGAGGGGTTGGGAATAACCCTGAATGAGCAGCCAGTGAGGTGATGGGAATAACCCGGAATGAGCAGCCAGTGAGGGGTTGGGAATAACCCGGAATGAGCAGCCACTGAGGTGTTGGGAATAACCCGGAATGAGCAGCCAGTGAGGTGATGGGAATAACCCGGAATGAGCAGCCAGTGAGGGGTTGGGAATAATCCGGAATGAGCAGCCAGTGAGGGGTTGGGAATAACCCTGAATGAGCAGCCAGTGAGGTGTTGGGAATAACCCGGAATGAGCAGCCAGTGAGGTGATGGGAATAACCCGGAATGAGCAGCCAGTGAGGGGTTGGGAATAATCCGGAATGAGCAGCCAGTGAGGTGTTGGGAATAACCCGGAATGAGCAGCCAGTGAGGTGATGGGAATAACCCGGAATGAGCAGCCAGTGAGGGGTTGGGAATAACCCGGAATGAGCAGCCAGTGAGGGGTTGGGAATAACCCGGAATGATCTTGGCCAGTGAGGTGTTGGGAATAACCCGGAATGAGCAGCCAGTGAGTTGTTGGGAATAACCCAGAATGAGCAGCCAGTGTGGTGTTGGGAATAACCCGGAATGAGCAGCCAGTGTGGTGTTGGGAATAACCCGGAATGAGCAGCCAGTGAGGGGTTGGGAATAACCCGGAATGATCTCGGCCAGTGAGGTGTTGGGAATAATCCGGAATGAGCAGCCAGTGAGGGGTTGGGAATAACCCGGAATGAGCAGCCAGTGAGGGATTGGGAATAACCCGGAATGAGCAGCCAGTGAGGTGTTGGGAATAGCCCGGAATGAGCAGCCAGTGAGATGATGGGAATAACCCGGAATGATCTTGGCCAGTGAGGTGTTGGGAGTAACCCGGAATGAGCAGCCAGTGAGGTGTTGGGAATAACCCGGAATGAGCAGCCAGTGAGGTGATGGGAATAACCCAGAATGAGCAGCCAGTGAGGTGATGGGAATAACCCGGAATGAGCAGCCAGTGAGGTGTTGGGAGTAACCCGGAATGAGCAGCCAGTGAGGTGATGGGAATAACCCGGAATGAGCAGCCAGTGAGTGGTTGGGAATAACCCGGAATCAGCAGCCAGTGAGGTGATGGGAATAACCCAGAATGAGCAGCCAG
The DNA here is from genome assembly GCF_047496885.1 of Scyliorhinus torazame. Taxonomy (NCBI): domain Eukaryota; kingdom Metazoa; phylum Chordata; class Chondrichthyes; order Carcharhiniformes; family Scyliorhinidae; genus Scyliorhinus; species Scyliorhinus torazame. The sequence continues at coordinate 7,176,985 of NC_092737.1, forward strand.
TGAGGGGTTGGGAATAACCCGGAATGAGCAGCCAGTGAGGGTTTGGGAATAACCAGGAATGAACAGCCAGTGAGGGCTTGGGAATAACCCGGAATAAGCAGCCAGTGAGGGATTGGGAATAACCCGGAATGAGCAGCCAGTGAGGTGTTGGGAATAACCTGGAATGAGCAGCCAGTGAGGTGTTGGGAATAACCCAGAATGAGCAGCCAGTGAGGGGTTGGGAATAACCCAGAATGAGCAGCCAGTGAGGGGTTGGGAGTAACCCAGAATGAGCTGCCAGTGAAGTGTTGGGAATAACCCGGAATGAGCCGCCAGTGAGGGGTTGGGAATAACCCGGAATGAGCAGCCAGTGAGGCGTTGGGAATAACCCAAAATGAGCAGCCAGTGAGGGGTTGGGAATAACCCAGAATGAGCAGCCAGTGAGGGGTTGGGAATAACCCGGAATGAGCTGCCAGTGAAGTGTTGGGAATAATCTGGAATGGGCAGCCAGTGAGGGGTTGGGAATAACCCGGAATGAGCAGCCAGTGAGGTGATGGGAATAACCCGGAATGAGCAGCCAGTGAGGGGTTGGGAATAATCCGGAATGAGCAGCCAGTGAGGGGTTGGGAATAACCCTGAATGAGCAGCCAGTGAGGGGTTGGGAATAACCCGGAATGAGCAGCCAGTGAGGTGTTGGGAATAACCCGGAATGAGCAGCCAGTGAGGTGATGGGAATAACCCGGAATGAGCAGCCAGTGAGGGGTTGGGAATAATCCGGAATGAGCAGCCAGTGAGGGGTTGGGAATAACCCTGAATGAGCAGCCAGTGAGGTGATGGGAATAACCCGGAATGAGCAGCCAGTGAGGGGTTGGGAATAACCCGGAATGAGCAGCCAGTGAGGTGTTGGGAATAACCCGGAATGAGCAGCCAGTGAGGTGATGGGAATAACCCGGAATGAGCAGCCAGTGAGGGGTTGGGAATAACCCGGAATGAGCAGCCAGTGAGGGGTTGGGAATAACCCGGAATGATCTTGGCCAGTGAGGTGTTGGGAATAACCCGGAATGAGCAGCCAGTGAGTTGTTGGGAATAACCCAGAATGAGCAGCCAGTGTGGTGTTGGGAATAACCCGGAATGAGCAGCCAGTGTGGTGTTGGGAATAACCCGGAATGAGCAGCCAGTGAGGGGTTGGGAATAACCCGGAATGATCTCGGCCAGTGAGGTGTTGGGAATAATCCGGAATGAGCAGCCAGTGAGGGGTTGGGAATAACCCGGAATGAGCAGCCAGTGAGGGATTGGGAATAACCCGGAATGAGCAGCCTGTGAGGTGTTGGGAATAACCCGGAATGAGCAGCCAGTGAGATGATGGGAATAACCTGGAATGATCTTGGCCAGTGAGGTGTTGGGAGTAACCCGGAATGAGCAGCCAGTGAGGTGTTGGGAATAACCCGGAATGAGCAGCCAGTGAGGTGATGGGAATAACCCAGAATGAGCAGCCAGTGAGGTGATGGGAATAACCCGGAATGAGCAGCCAGTGAGGTGTTGGGAGTAACCCGGAATGAGCAGCCAGTGAGGTGATGGGAATAACCCGGAATGAGCAGCCAGTGAGTGGTTGGGAATAACCCGGAATCAGCAGCCAGTGAGGTGATGGGAATAACCCAGAATGAGCAGCCAGTGAGGGGTTGGGAATAACCCGGAATGAGCAGCCAGTGAGGTGTTGGGAATAACCCAGAATGAGCAGCCAGTGAGGGGTTGGGAATAACCCGGAATGAGCAGCCAGTGAGGGGTTGGGAATAACCCGGAATGAGCAGCCAGTGAGGGATTGGGAAAAACCCGGAATGAGCAGCCAGTGAGGTGTTGGGAATAAGCCGGAATGAGCATCTAGTGAGGTGTTGGGAATAACCTGGAATGAGTAGCAAGTGAGGGGTTGGGAATAACCCGGAATGAGCAGCCAGTGAGGGATTGGGAATAACCCGGAATGAGCAGCCAGTGAGGGGTTGGGAATAAACCGGAATGAGCAGCCAGTGAGGGGTTGGGAATAACCCGGAATGAACAGCCAGTGAGGTGTTGGGAATAACCCGGAATGATCTCAGCCAGTGAGGTGTTGGGAATAACCCGGAATGAGCAGCCATTGAAGGGTTGGGAATAACGCGGAATGAGCAGCCAGTGAGGTGTTGGGAATAACCCGGAATGAGCAGCCAGTGAGGGGTTGGGAATAACCTGGAATGAGCAGCCAGTGACGTGTTGGTAATAACCCGGAATGATCTCGGCCAGTGAGGGGTTGGGAATAACCCGGAATGAGCAGCCAGTGAGGGGTTGGGAATAACCCGGAATGAGCAGCCAGTGAGGGGTTGGCAATAACCCGGAATGAGCAGCCAGTGAGGTGTTGGGAATGACCCGGAAAGAGCAGCCAGTGAGGTGTTGGGAATAACCCGGAATGATCTCGGCCAGTGAGGTGTTGGGAATAATCCGGAATGAGTAGCCAGTGAAGGGTTGGGAATAACGCGGAATGAGCAGCCAGTGTGGTGTTGGGAATAACCCAGAATGATCTCGGCCTGTGAGGTGTTGGGAATAACCCGGAATGAGCAGCCAGTGAGGTGTTGGGAATAACCCAGAATGAGCAGCCAGTGAGGGGTTGGGAATAACCCGGAATGAGCAGCCAGTGAGGGGTTGGGAATAACCCGGAATGAGCAGCCAGTGACGTGTTGGGAATAACCCGGAATGATCTCGGCCAGTGAGGTGTTGGGAATAACCCGGAATGAACAGCCAGTGAGGTGTTGGGAATAACCCGGAATGAGCAGCCAGTGAGGGGTTGGGAATAACCTGGAATGAGCAGCCAGTGAGGGGTTGGGAATAACCCGGAATGAGCAGCCAGTGAGGGGTTGGGAATAACCCGGAATGAGCAGCCAGTGACGTGTTGGGAATAACCCGGAATGACCTCGGCCAGTGAGGTGTTGGGAATAACCCGGAATGAGCAGCCAGTGAGGTGTTGGGAATAACCCAGAATGAGCAGCCAGTGTGGTGTTGGGAATAACCCGGAATGAGCAGCCAGTGAGGGGTTGGGAATAACCCGGAATGATCCCGGCCAGTGAGGTGTTGGGAATAACCCGGAATGAGCAGCCAGTGAGGTGATGGGAATAACCCGGAATGAGCACCCAGTGAGGTGATGGGAATAACCCGGAATGAGCAGCCAGTGAGTGGTTGGGAATAACCCGGAATCAGCAGCCAGTGAGGTGATGGGAATAACCCGGAATAAGCAGCCAGTGAGGGGTTGGGAATAACCTGGAATGAGCAGCCAGTGAGGGGTTAGGAATAACCCGGAATGAGCAGCCAGTGAGGTGTTGGGAATAATCCGGAATGAGCAGCCAGTGAGGGTTTGGGAATAACCAGGAATGAACAGCCAGTGAGGGCTTGGGAATAACCCGGAATAAGCAGCCAGTGAGGGATTGGGAATAACCCGGAATGAGCAGCCAGTGAGGGGTTGGGAATAACCCGGAATGAGCAGCCAGTGAGGGGTTGGGAATAACCCGGAATGAGCAGCCAGTGACGTGTTGGGAATAACCCGGAATGAGCCGCCAGTGAGGGGTTGGGAATGACCCGGAATGAGCAGCCAGTGAGGGGTTGGGAATAACCCAGAATGAGCAGCCAGCGTGGCGTTGGGAATAACCCAAAATGAGCAGCCAGTGAGGGGTTGGGAATTACCCAGAATGAGCAGCCAGTGAGGGGTTGGGAATAACCCGGAATGAGCAGCCAGTGAGGGGTTGGGAATAACCCGGAAGGAGCAGCAAGTGAGGTGATGGGAATAACCCGGAATGAGCAGCCAGTGAGGGGTTGGGAATAATCCGGAATGAGCAGCCAGTGAGGGGTTGGGAATAACCCTGAATGAGCAGCCAGTTAGGTGATGGGAATAACCCGGAATGAGCAGCCAGTGAGGGGTTGGGAATAACCCGGAATGAGCAGCCAGTGAAGTGTTGGGAATAACCCGGAATGAGCAGCCAGTGAGGTGATGGGAATAACCCGGAATGAGCAGCTAGTGAGGGGTTGGGAATAACCCGGAATGAGCAGCCAGTGAGGGGTTGGGAATAACCCGGAATGATCTTGGCCAGTGACGTGTTGGGAATAACCCGGAATGAGCAGCCAGTGAGGTGTTGGGAATAACCCAGAATGAGCAGCCAGTGTGGTGTTGGGAATAACCCGGAATGAGCAGCCAATGAGGGGTTGGGAATAACCCGGAATGATCTCGGCCAGTGAGGTGTTGGGAATAATCCGGAATGAGCAGCCAGTGAAGGGTTGGGAATAACCAGGAATGAACAGCCAGTGAGGGCTTGGGAATAACCCGGAATGAGCAGCCAGTGAGGGATTGGGAAAAACCCGGAATGAGCAGCCAGTGAGGTGTTGGGAATAACCCGGAATGAGCATCTAGTGAGGTGTTGGGAATAACCTGGAATGAGCAGCCAGTGAGGTGTTGGGAATAACCCGGAATGAGCAGCCAGTGAGGTGTTGGGAATAACCCGGAATGAGCAGCCAGTGAGGGGTTGGGAATAACCCGGAATGAGCAGCCAGTGAGGGGTTGGGAATAACCCGGAATGAGCAGCCAGTGAGGGGTTGGGAATAACCCGGAATGAGCAGCCAGTGAGGTGATGGGAATAACCCGGATTGAACAGCCAGTGAGGTGTTGGGAATAACCCAGAATGATCTCAGCCAGTGAGGTGTTGGGAATAACCCGGAATGAGCAGCCAGTGATGGGTTGGGAATAACGCGGAATGAGCAGCCAGTGAGGTGTTGGGAATAACCCGGAATGAGCAGCCAGTGAGGGGTTGGGAATAACCCGGAATGAGCAGCCAGTGACGTGTTGGGAATAACCCGGAATGATCTCGCCCAGTGAGGGGTTGGGAATAACCCGGAATGAGCAGCCAGTGAGGGGTTGGGAATAACCCGGAATGAGCAGCCAGTGAGGGGTTGGGAATTACCCGGAATGAGCAGCCAGTGAGGTGTTGGGAATAACCCGGAAAGAGCAGCCAGTGAGGTGTTGGGAATAACCCGGAATGATCTCGGCCAGTGAGGTGTTGGGAATAACCCGGAATGAGCAGCCAGTGAAGGGTTGGGAATAACGCGGAATGAGCAGCCAGTGAGGTGTTGGGAATAACCCGGAATGATCTCGGCCTGTGAGGTGTTGGGAATAACCCGGAATGAGCAGCCAGTGAGGGGTTGGGAATAACCCGGAATGAGCAGCCAGTGAGGGGTTGGGAATAACCCGGAATGAGCAGCCAGTGAGGGGTTGGGAATAACCTGGAATGAGCAGCCAGTGAGGTGATGGGAATAACCCGGAATGAGCAGCCAGTGAGGTGATGGGAATAACCCGGAATGAACAGCCAGTGAGGTGTTGGGAATAACCCAGAATGATCTCGGCCAGTGAGGTGTTGGGAATAACCCGGAATGAGCAGCCAGTGAGGTGTTGGGAATAACCCGGAATGAGCAGCCAGTGAGGGGTTGGGAATAACCTGGAATGAGCAGCCAGTGAGGGGTTGGGAATAACCCGGAATGAGCAGCCAGTGAGGGGTTGGGAATAACCCGGAATGAGCAGCCAGTGACGTGTTGGGAATAACCCGGAATGACCTCGGCCAGTGAGGTGTTTGGAATAACCTGGAATGAGCAGCCAGTGAGGTGTTGGGAATAACCCAGAATGAGCAGCCAGTGTGGTGTTGGGAATAACCCGGAATGAGCAGCCAGTGAGGGGTTGGGAATAACCCGGAATGATCTCGGCCAGTGAGGTGTTGGGAATAACCCGGAATGAGCAGCCAGTGAGGTGATGGGAATAACCCGGAATGAGCAGCCAGTGAGTGGTTGGGAATAACCCGGAATCAGCAGCCAGTGAGGTGATGGGAATAACCCGGAATAAGCAGCCAGTGAGGGGTTGGGAATAACCCGGAATGAGCAGCCAGTGAGGGGTTGGGAATAACCCGGAATGAGCAGCCAGTGAGGGGTTGGGAATAACCCGGAATGAGCAGCCAGTGAGGGGTTGGGAATAACCAGGAATGAACAGCCAGTGAGTGCTTGGGAATAACCCGGAATGAGCAGCCAGTGAGGTGTTGGGAATAACCCAGAATGAGCAGCCAGTGAGGGGTTGGGAATAACCCGGAATGAGCAGCCAGTGAGGGGTTGGGAATAACCCGGAATGAGCAGCCAGTGACGTGTTGGGAATTACCCGGAATGAGCAGCCAGTGAGGGGTTGGGAATAACCCGGAATGAGCAGCCAGTGAGGTGATGGGAATAACCCGGAATGAGCAGCCAGTGAGGGGTTGGCAATAACCCGGAATGAGCAGCCAGTGAGGTGATGGGAATAACCCGGAATGAGCAGCCAGTGAGGTGATGGGAATAACCCGGAATGAACAGCCAATGAGGTGTTGGGAATAACCCGGAATGATCTCAGCCAGTGAGGTGTTGGGAACAACCCGGAATGATCTCAGCCAGTGAGGTGTTGGGAATAACCCAGAATGAGCAGCCAGTGTGGTGTTGGGAATAACCCGGAATGAGCAGCCAGTGAGGGGTTGGGAATAACCCGGAATGATCTCGGCCAGTGAGGTGTTGGGAATAACCCGGAATGAGCAGCCAGTGAGGGGTTGGGAATAACCCGTAATGAACAGCCAGTGAGGGGTTGGGAATAACCCGGAATGAGCAGCCAGTGAGGGGTTGGGAATAACTCGGAATGAGCAGCCAGTGAGGGGTTGGGAATAACCAGGAATGAACAGCCAGTGAGGGCTTGGGAATAACCCGGAATGAGCAGCCAGTGAGGGGTTGGGAATAACCCGGAATGAGCAGCCAGTGAGGGGTTGGGAATAACCCGGAATGAGCAGCCAGTGACGTGTTGGGAATAACCCGGAATGAGCAGCCAGTGAGGGGTTGGGAATAACCCGGAATGAGCAGCCAGTGAGGTGATGGGAATAACCCGGAATGAGCAGCCAGTGAGGTGATGGGAATAACGCGGAATGAACAGCCAGTGAGGTGTTGGGAATAACCCGGAATGATCTCAGCTAGTGAGGTGTTGGGAATAACCCGGAATGATCTCAGCCAGTGAGGTGTTGGGAATAACCCGGAATGAGCAGCCAGTGAGGTGTTGGGAATAACCCGGAATGAGCAGCCAGTGAGGTGTTGGGAATAACCCGGAAAGAGCAGCCAGTGAGGGGTTGGGAATAACCCGGAATGAGCAGTCAGTGAGGTGTGGTGAATAACCCGGAATGAGCAGCCAGTGAGGGGTTGGGAATAACCCGGAATGAGCAGCCAGTGAGGTGTTGGGAATAACCCGGAATGAGCAGCCAGTGAGGGGTTGGGAATAACCCGGAATGAGCAGCCAGTGAGGGCTTGGGAATAACCCGGAATGAGCAGCCAGTGGGGTGTTGGGAATAACCCGGAAAGAGCAGCCAGTGAGGTGTTGGGAATAACCCGGAATGATCTCGGCCAGTGAGGTGTTGGGAATAACCCGGAATGAGCAGCCAGTGAGGGGTTGGGAATAACGCGGAATGAGCAGCCAGTGAGGTGTTGGGAATAACCCGGAATGGTCTCGGTCTGTGAGGTGTTGGGAATAACCCGGAATGAGCAGCCAGTGACGTGTTGGGAATAACCCGGAATGATCTCGGCCAGTGAGGTGTTGGGAATAACCCGGAATGAGCAGCCAGTGAGGTGTTGGGAATAACCCGGAATGAGCAGCCAGTGAAGGGTTGGGAATAACGCGGAATGAGCAGCCAGTGAGGGGTTGGGAATAACCCGGAATGAGCAGCCAGTGAGGGTTTGGGAATAACCCGGAATGAGCAGCCAGTGAGGTGTTGGGAATAACCCGAAATGATCTCGGCCGGTGAGGAGTTGGGAATAACCCGGAATGAGCAGCCAGTGAGGGGTTGGGAATAACCCGGAATGAGCAGCCAGTGAGGGGTTGGGAATAACCCGGAATGAGCAGCCAGTGAGGTGTTGGGAATAACCCGGAAAGAGCAGCCAGTGAGGTGTTGGGAATAACCCGGAATGATCTCAGCCAGTGAGGTGTTGGGAATAACCCGGAATGAGCAGCCAGTGAAGGGTTGGGAATAACGCGGAATGAGCAGCCAGTGAGGTGTTGGGAATAACCCGGAATGATCTCGGCCTGTGAGGTGTTGGGAATAACCCGGAATGAGCAGCCAGTGAGGTGTTGGGAATAAACCAGAATGAGCCACCAGTGAGGGGTTGGGAATAACCCGGAATGAGCAGCCAGTGAGGGGTTGGGAATAATCCGGAATGAACAGCCAGTGAGGGGTTGGGAATAACCCGGAATGAGCAGCCAGTGAGGGGTTGGGAATAACCCGGAATGAGCAGCCAGTGAGGGGTTGGGAATAACCAGGAATGAACAGCCAGTGAGGGCTTGGGAATAACCCGGAATGAGCAGCCAGTGAGGGATTGGGAATAACCCGGAATGAGCAGCCAGTGAGGTGTTGGGAATAACCTGGAATGAGCAGCCAGTGAGGTGTTGGGAATAACCCGGAATGAGCAGCCAGTGAGGGGTTGGGAATAACCCGGAATGAGCAGCCAGTGAGGGGTTGAGAATAACCCGGAATGAGCAGCCAGTGACGTGTTGGGAATAACCCGGAATGAGCAGCCAGTGAGGGGTTGGGAATAACCCGGAATGAGCAGCCAGTGAGGTGATGGGAATAACCCGGAATGAGCAGCCAGTGAGGTGATGGGAATAACGCGGAATGAACAGCCAGTGAGGTGTTGGGAATAACCCGGAGTGATCTCGGCCAGTGAGGTGTTGGGAATAACCCGGAATGAGCAGCCAGTGAGGGGTTGGGAATAACGCGGAATGAGCAGCCAGTGAGGTGTTGGGAATAACCCGGAATGGTCTCGGTCTGTGAGGTGTTGGGAATAACCCGGAATGAGCAGCCAGTGACTTGTTGGGAATAACCCGGAATGATCTCGGCCAGTGAGGTGTTGGGAATAACCCGGAATGAGCAGCCAGTGAGGTGTTGGGAATAACCCGGAATGAGCAGCCAGTGAAGGGTTGGGAATAACGCGGAATGAGCAGCCAGTGAGGGGTTGGGAATAACCCGGAATGAGCAGCCAGTGAGGGTTTGGGAATAACCCGGAATGAGCAGCCAGTGAGGTGTTGGGAATAACCCGAAATGATCTCGGCCAGTGAGGGGTTGGGAATAACCCGGAATTAGCAGCCAGTGAGGGGTTGGGAATAACCCGGAATGAGCAGCCAGTGAGGGGTTGGGAATAACCCGGAATGAGCAGCCAGCGAGGTGTTGGGAATAACCCGGAAAGAGCAGCCAGTGAGGTGTTGGGAATAACCCGGAATGATCTCAGCCAGTGAGGTGTTGGGAATAACACGGAATGAGCAGCCAGTGAAGGGTTGGGAATAACGCGGAATGAGCAGCCAGTGAGGTGTTGGGAATAACCCGGAATGATCTCGGCCTGTGAGGTGTTGGGAATAACCCGGAATGAGCAGCCAGTGAGGTGTTGGGAATAAACCAGAATGAGCCACCAGTGAGGGGTTGGGAATAACCCGGAATGAGCAGCCAGTGAGGGGTTGGGAATAATCCGGAATGAACAGCCAGTGAGGGGTTGGGAATAACCCGGAATGAGCAGCCAGTGAGGGGTTGGGAATAACCCGGAATGAGCAGCCAGTGAGGGGTTGGGAATAACCAGGAATGAACAGCCAGTGAGGGCTTGGGAATAACCCGGAATGAGCAGCCAGTGAGGGATTGGGAATAACCCGGAATGAGCAGCCAGTGAGGTGTTGGGAATAACCTGGAATGAGCAGCCAGTGAGGTGTTGGGAATAACCCGGAATGAGCAGCCAGTGAGGGGTTGGGAATAACCCGGAATGAGCAGCCAGTGAGGGGTTGAGAATAACCCGGAATGAGCAGCCAGTGACGTGTTGGTAATAACCCGGAATGAGCAGCCAGTGAGGGGTTGGGAATAACCCGGAATGAGCAGCCAGTGAGGTGATGGGAATAACCCGGAATGAGCAGCCAGTGAGGTGATGGGAATAACGCTGAATGAACAGCCAGTGAGGTGTTGGGAATAACCCAGAATGATCTCAGCCAGTGAGGTGTTGGGAATAACCCGGAATGATCTCAGCCAGTGAGGTGTTGGGAATAACCCGGAATGATCTCAGCCAGTGAGGTGCTGGGAATAACCCGGAATGAGCAGCCAGTGAGGTGGTGGGAATAACCCGGAATGAGCAGCCAGTGAGGTGTTGGGAATAACCCGGAATGAGCAGCCAGTGAGGGTTTGGGAATGACCCGGAATGAGCAGCCAGTGAGTTGTTGGGAATAACCCGGATTGAGCAGGTGGTGAGGGGTTGGGAATAACCCGGAATGAGCAGCCAGTGAGGTGTTGGGAATAACCCGGAATGAGCAGCCAGTGAGGGGTTGGGAATAACCAGGAATGAGCAGCCAGTGAGGGGTTGGGAATAACCCGGAATGAGATGCCAGTGAGGGGTTGGGAATAACCCGGAATGAGCATCCAGTGAGGGGTTGGGAATAACCCGGAATGAGCAGCCAGTGAGGTGTTGGGAATAACCCGGAAAGAGCAGCCAGTGAGGTGTTGGGAATAACCCGTAATGATCTCGGCCAGTGAGGTGTTGGGAATAACCCGGAATGAGCAGCCAGTGAGGGGTTGGGAATAACGCGGAATGAGCAGCCAGTGAGGTGTTGGGAATAACCCGGAATGATCTCGGCCTGTGAGGTGTTGGGAATAACCCGGAATGAGCAGCCAGTGACGTGTTGGGAATAACCCGTAATGATCTCGGCCAGTGAGGTGTTGGGAATAACCCGGAATGAGCAGCCAGTGAGGTGTTGGGAATAACCCGGAATGAGCAGACAGTGAGGGGTTGGGAATAACGCGGAATGAGCAGCCAGTGACGTGTTGGGAATAACCCGGAATTACCTCGGCCAGTGAGGGGTTGGGAATAACCCGGAATGAGCAGCCAGTGAGGGGTTGGGAATAACCCGGAATGAGCAGCCAGTGAGGGGTTGGGAATAACCCGGAATGAGCAGCCAGTGAGGTGTTGGGAATAACCCGGAAAGAGCAGCCAGTGAGGTGTGGGAATAACCCGGAATGATCTCGGCCAGTGAGGTGTTGGGAATAACCCGGAATGAGCAGCCAGTGAAGGGTTGGGAATAACGCGGAATGACCAGCCAGTGAGGTGTTGGGAATTACCCGGAATGATCTCGGCCTGTGAGGTGTTGGGAATAACCCGGAATGAGCAGCCAGTGAGGTGTTGGGAATAACCCGGAAAGAGCAGCCAGAGAGGGGTTGGGAATAACCCGGAATGAGCAGCCAGTGAGGGGTTGGGAATAACCCGGAATGAGCAGCCAGTGAGGGGTGGGGAATAACCCGGAATGAGCAGCCAGTGACGTGTTGGGAATAACCCGGAATGATCTCGGCCAGTGAGGTGTTGGGAATAACCCGGAATGAGCAGCCAGTGAGGTGTTTGGAATAACCCAGAATGAGCAGCCAGTGTGGTGTTGGGATTAACCCGGAATGAGCAGCCAGTGAGGGGTTGGGAATAACCAGGAATGAACAGCCAGTGAGGGCTTGGGAATAACCCGGAATGAGCAGCCAGTGAGGGATTGGGAATAACCCGGAATGAGCAGCCAGTGAGGTGTTGGGAATAACCCGGAATGAGCAGCCAGTGAGGTGTTGGGAATAACCCGGAATGAGCAGCCAGTGAGGTGTTGGGAATAACCCAGAATGAGCCACCAGTGAGGGGTTGGGAATAACCCGGAATGAACAGCCAGTGAGGGGTTGGGAATAACCCGGAATGAGCAGCCAGTGAGGGGTTGGGAATAACACGGAATGAACAGCCAGTGAGGGGTTGGGAATAACCCGGAATGAGCAGCCAGTGAGGGGTTGGGAATAACCCGGAATGAGCAGCCAGTGAGGGGTTGGGAATAACCAGGAATGAACAGCCAGTGAGGGCTTGGGAATAACCCGGAATGAGCAGCCAGTGAGGGATTGGGAATAACCCGGAATGAGCAGCCAGTGAGGTGTTGGGAATAACCTGGAATGAGCAGCCAGTGAGGTGCTGGGAATAACCCGGAATGAGCAGCCAGTGAGGGTTTGGGAATAACCCGGAATGAGCAGCCAGTGAGGGGTTGGGAATAACCCGGAATGAGCAGCCAGTGACGTGTTGGGAATAACACGGAAAGAGCAGCCAGTGAGGGGTTGGGAATAACCCGGAATGAGCAGCCAGTGAGGTGATGGGAATAACCCGGAATGAGCAGCCAGTGAGGTGATGGGAATAACGCGGAATGAACAGCCAGTGAGGTGTTGGGAATAACCCGGAATGATCTCAGCCAGTGAGGTGTTGGGAATAACCCGGAATGATCTCAGCCAGTGAGGTGCTGGGAATAACCCGGAATGAGCAGCCAGTGAGGTGGTGGGAATAACCCGGAATGAGCAGCCAGTGAGGTGTTGGGAATAACCCGGAATGAGCAGCCAGTGAGGGGTTGGGAATAACCCGGAATGAGCAGCCTGTGAGGGGTTGGGAATAACCCGGAATGAGCAGCCAGTGAGGTGTTGGGAATAACCCGTAATGATCTCAGCCAGTGAGGTGTTGGGAATAACCCGGAATGAGCAGCCAGTGAGGGGTTGGGAATAACACGGAATGAGCAGCCAGTGAGGTGTTGGGAATAACCCGGAATGATCTCTGCCTGTGAGGTGTTGGGAATAACCCGGAATGAGCAGCCAGTGAGGGGTTGGGAATAACCCGGAATGATCTCGGCCAGTGAGGTGTTGGGAATAACCCGGAATGAGCAGCCAGTGAGGTGTTGGGAATAACCCGGAATGAGCAGCCAGTGAGGGGTTGGGAATAACCCGGAATGAGCAGCCAGTGACATGTTGGGAATAACCCGGAATGACCTCGGCCAGTGAGGGGTTGGGAATAACCCGGAATGAGCAGCCAGTGAGGGGTTGGGAATAACCCGGAATGAGCAGCCAGTGAGGGGTTGGGAATAACCCGGAATGAGCAGCCAGTGAGGTGTTGGGAATAACCTGGAAAGAGCAGCCAGTGAGGTGTGGGAATAACCCGGAATGATCTCGGCCAGTGAGGTGTTGGGAATAACCCGGAATGAGCAGCCAGTGAAGGGTTGGGAATAACGCGGAATGAGCAGCCAGTGAGGTGTTGGGAATTACCCGGAATGATCTCGGCCTGTGAGGTGTTGGGAATAACCCGGAATGAGCAGCTAGTGAGGTGTTGGGAATAACCCGGAAAGAGCAGCCAGTGAGGGGTTGGGAATAACCCGGAATGAGCAGCCAGTGAGGGGTTGGGAATAACCCGGAATGAGCAGCCAGTGAGGGGTTGGGAATAACCCGGAATGAGCAGCCAGTGACGTGTTGGGAATAACCCGGAATGATCTCGGCCAGTGAGGTGTTGGGAATAACCCGGAATGAGCAGCCAGTGAGGTGTTGGGAATAACCCAGAATGAGCAGCCAGTGTGGTGTTGGGATTAACCCGGAATGAGCAGCCAGTGAGGGGTTGAGAATAACCAGGAATGAACAGCCAGTGAGGGCTTGGGAATAACCCGGAATGAGCAGCCAGTGAGGGATCGGGAATAACCCGGAATGAGCAGCCAGTGAGGTGTTGGGAATAACCTGGAATGAGCAGCCAGTGAGGTGTTGGGAATAACCCGGAATGAGCAGCCAGTGAGGGGTTGGGAATAACCCGGAACGAGCAGCCAGTGAGGGGTTGGGAATAACCCGGAATGAGCAGCCAGTGACGTGTTGGGAATAACCCGGAATGAGCAGCCAGTGAGGGGTTGGGAATAACCCGGAATGAGCAGCCAGTGAGGTGATGGGAATGACCCGGAATGAACAGCCAGTGAGGTGTTGGGAATAACCCGGAATGATCTCAGCCAGTGAGGTGTTGGGAATAACCCGGAATGATCTCAGCCAGTGAGGTGTTGGGAATAACCCGGAATGAGCAGCCAGTGAGGTGTTGGGAATAACCCGGAATGAGCAGCCAGTGAGGTGTTGGGAATAACCCGGAATGAGCAGCCAGTGAGGGGTTGGGAATAACCCGGAATGAGCAGCCAGTGAGGTGTTGTGAATAACCCGGAATGAGCAGCCAGTGAGGGGTTGGGAATAACCCGGAATGAGCAGCCAGTGAGGTGTTGGGAATAACCCGGAATGAGCAGCCAGTGAGGGGTTGGGAATAACCCGGAATGATCTCGGCCAGTGAGGTGTTGGGAATAACCCGGAATGAGCAGCCAGTGAGGGGTTGGGAATAACGCGGAATGAGCAGCCAGTGAGGTGTTGGGAAAAACCCGGAATGATCTCGTCCTGTGAGGTGTTGGGAATAACCCGGAATGAGCAGCCAGTGAAGGGTTGGGAATAACGCGGAATGATCTCGGCCATTGAGGTGTTGGGAATAACCCGGAATGAGCAGCCAGTGAGGGGTTGGGAATAACCCGGAATGAGCAGCCAGTGAGGGGTTGGGAATTACCCGGAATGAGCAGCCAGTGAGGTGTTGGGAATAACCCGGAATGAGCAGCCAGTGAGGGGTTGGGAATAACCCGGAATGAGCAGCCAGTGAGGTGTTGGGAATAACCCGGAATGAGCAGCCAGTGAGGGGTTGGGAATATCCCGGAATGAGCAGCCAGTGAGGGGTTGGGAATAACCCGGAATGAGCAGCCAGTGAGGGGTTGGGAATAACCCGGAATGAGCAGCCAGTGAGGGGTTGGGAATAACCCGGAATGAGCAGCCAGTGAGGTGTTGGGAATAACCCGGAATGAGCAGCCAGTGAAGGGTTGGGAATAACGTGGAATGATCTCGGCCAGTGAGGGGTTGGGAATAACCCGGAATGAGCAGCCAGTGAGGGGTTGGGAATAACCCGGAATGAGCAGCCAGTGAGGGGTTGGGAATAACCCGGAATGAGCAGCCAGTGAGGGGTTGGGAATAACCCGGAATGAGCAGCCAGTGATGGGTTGGGAATAACCCGGAATGAGCAGCCAGTGAGGTGTTGGGAATAACCCGGAAAGAGCAGCCAGTGAGGTGTTGGGAATAACCCGGAATGATCTCGGCCAGCGAGGTGTTGGGAATAACCCGGAATGAGCAGCCAGTGAGGGGTTGGGAATAACGCGGAATGAGCAGCCAGTGAGGTGTTGGGAATAACCCGGAATGATCTCGGCCTGTGAGGTGTTGGGAATAACCCGGAATGAGCAGCCAGTGACGTGTTGGGAATAACCCGGAATGATCTCGGCCAGTGAGGTGTTGGGAATAACCCGGAATGAGCAGCCAGTGAGGTGTTGGGAATAACCCGGAATGAGCAGCCAGTGAAGGGTTGGGAATAACACGGAATGATCTCGGCCAGTGAGGGGTTGGGAATAACCCGGAATGAGCAGCCAGTGAGGGGTTGGGAATAACCCGGAATGAGCTGCCAGTGAGGGGTTGGGAATAACCCGGAATGAGCAGCCAGTGAGGTGTTGGGAATAACCCGGAATGATCTCAGCCAGTGAGGTGTTGGGAATAACCCGGAATGAGCAGCCAGTGAGGGGTTGGGAATAACACGGAATGAGCAGCCAGTGAGGTGTTGGGAATAACCCGGAATGATCTCTGCCTGTGAGGTGTTGGGAATAACCCGGAATGAGCAGCCAGTGAGGGGTTGGGAATAACCCGGAATGATCTCGGCCAGTGAGGTGTTGGGAATAACCCGGAATGAGCAGCCAGTGAGGTGTTGGGAATAACCCGGAATGAGCAGCCAGTGAGGGGTTGGGAATAACCCGGAATGAGCAGCCAGTGACATGTTGGGAATAACCCGGAATGACCTCGGCCAGTGAGGGGTTGGGAATAACCCGGAATGAGCAGCCAGTGAGGGGTTGGGAATAACCCGGAATGAGCAGCCAGTGAGGGGTTGGGAATAACCCGGAATGAGCAGCCAGTGAGGTGTTGGGAATAACCTGGAAAGAGCAGCCAGTGAGGTGTGGGAATAACCCGGAATGATCTCGGCCAGTGAGGTGTTGGGAATAACCCGGAATGAGCAGCCAGTGAAGGGTTGGGAATAACGCGGAATGAGCAGCCAGTGAGGTGTTGGGAATTACCCGGAATGATCTCGGCCTGTGAGGTGTTGGGAATAACCCGGAATGAGCAGCTAGTGAGGTGTTGGGAATAACCCGGAAAGAGCAGCCAGTGAGGGGTTGGGAATAACCCGGAATGAGCAGCCAGTGAGGGGTTGGGAATAACCCGGAATGAGCAGCCAGTGAGGGGTTGGGAATAACCCGGAATGAGCAGCCAGTGACGTGTTGGGAATAACCCGGAATGATCTCGGCCAGTGAGGTGTTGGGAATAACCCGGAATGAGCAGCCAGTGAGGTGTTGGGAATAACCCAGAATGAGCAGCCAGTGTGGTGTTGGGATTAACCCGGAATGAGCAGCCAGTGAGGGGTTGGGAATAACCAGGAATGAACAGCCAGTGAGGGCTTGGGAATAACCCGGAATGAGCAGCCAGTGAGGGATCGGGAATAACCCGGAATGAGCAGCCAGTGAGGTGTTGGGAATAACCTGGAATGAGCAGCCAGTGAGGTGTTGGGAATAACCCGGAATGAGCAGCCAGTGAGGGGTTGGGAATAACCCGGAACGAGCAGCCAGTGAGGGGTTGGGAATAACCCGGAATGAGCAGCCAGTGACGTGTTGGGAATAACCCGGAATGAGCAGCCAGTGAGGGGTTGGGAATAACCCGGAATGAGCAGCCAGTGAGGTGATGGGAATGACCCGGAATGAACAGCCAGTGAGGTGTTGGGAATAACCCGGAATGATCTCAGCCAGTGAGGTGTTGGGAATAACCCGGAATGATCTCAGCCAGTGAGGTGTTGGGAATAACCCGGAATGAGCAGCCAGTGAGGTGTTGGGAATAACCCGGAATGAGCAGCCAGTGAGGTGTTGGGAATAACCCGGAATGAGCAGCCAGTGAGGGGTTGGGAATAACCCGGAATGAGCAGCCAGTGAGGTGTTGTGAATAACCCGGAATGAGCAGCCAGTGAGGGGTTGGGAATAACCCGGAATGAGCAGCCAGTGAGGTGTTGGGAATAACCCGGAATGAGCAGCCAGTGAGGGGTTGGGAATAACCCGGAATGATCTCGGCCAGTGAGGTGTTGGGAATAACCCGGAATGAGCAGCCAGTGAGGGGTTGGGAATAACGCGGAATGAGCAGCCAGTGAGGTGTTGGGAAAAACCCGGAATGATCTCGTCCTGTGAGGTGTTGGGAATAACCCGGAATGAGCAGCCAGTGAGGTGTTGGGAATAACCCGGAATGAGCAGCCAGTGAAGGGTTGGGAATAACGCGGAATGATCTCGGCCATTGAGGTGTTGGGAATAACCCGGAATGAGCAGCCAGTGAGGGGTTGGGAATAACCCGGAATGAGCAGCCAGTGAGGGGTTGGGAATTACCCGGAATGAGCAGCCAGTGAGGTGTTGGGAATAACCCGGAATGAGCAGCCAGTGAGGGGTTGGGAATAACCCGGAATGAGCAGCCAGTGAGGTGTTGGGAATAACCCGGAATGAGCAGCCAGTGAGGGGTTGGGAATATCCCGGAATGAGCAGCCAGTGAGGGGTTGGGAATAACCCGGAATGAGCAGCCAGTGAGGGGTTGGGAATAACCCGGAATGAGCAGCCAGTGAGGGGTTGGGAATAACCCGGAATGAGCAGCCAGTGAGGTGTTGGGAATAACCCGGAATGAGCAGCCAGTGAAGGGTTGGGAATAACGTGGAATGATCTCGGCCAGTGAGGGGTTGGGAATAACCCGGAATGAGCAGCCAGTGAGGGGTTGGGAATAACCCGGAATGAGCAGCCAGTGAGGGGTTGGGAATAACCCGGAATGAGCAGCCAGTGAGGGGTTGGGAATAACCCGGAATGAGCAGCCAGTGATGGGTTGGGAATAACCCGGAATGAGCAGCCAGTGAGGTGTTGGGAATAACCCGGAAAGAGCAGCCAGTGAGGTGTTGGGAATAACCCGGAATGATCTCGGCCAGCGAGGTGTTGGGAATAACCCGGAATGAGCAGCCAGTGAGGGGTTGGGAATAACGCGGAATGAGCAGCCAGTGAGGTGTTGGGAATAACCCGGAATGATCTCGGCCTGTGAGGTGTTGGGAATAACCCGGAATGAGCAGCCAGTGACGTGTTGGGAATAACCCGGAATGATCTCGGCCAGTGAGGTGTTGGGAATAACCCGGAATGAGCAGCCAGTGAGGTGTTGGGAATAACCCGGAATGAGCAGCCAGTGAAGGGTTGGGAATAACACGGAATGATCTCGGCCAGTGAGGGGTTGGGAATAACCCGGAATGAGCAGCCAGTGAGGGGTTGGGAATAACCCGGAATGAGCTGCCAGTGAGGGGTTGGGAATAACCCGGAATGAGCAGCCAGTGAGGTGTTGGGAATAACCCGGAATGAGCAGCCAGTGAGGGGTTGGGAATAACCCGGAATGAGCAGCCAGTGAGGTGTTGGGAATAACCCGGAATGAGCAGCCAGTGAGGGGTTGGGAATATCCCGGAATGAGCAGCCAGTGAGGGATTGGGAATAACCCGGAATGAGCAGCCAGTGAGGGGTTGGGAATAACCCGGAATGAGCAGCCAGTGAGGGGTTGGGAATAACCCGGAATGAGCAGCCAGTGAGGTGTTGGGAATAACCCGGAAAGAGCAGCCAGTGAGGTGTTGGGAATAACCCGGAATGATCTCGGCCAGTGAGGTGTTGGGAATAACCCGGAATGAGCAGCCAGTGAGGGGTTGGGAATAACGCGGAATGAGCAGCCAGTGAGGTGTTGGGAATAACCCGGAATGATCTCGGCCTGTGAGGTGTTGGGAATAACCCGGAATGAGCAGCCAGTGACGTGTTGGGAATAACCCGGAATGATCTCGGCCAGTGAGGTGTTGGGAATAACCCGGAATGAGCAGCCAGTGAGGTGTTGGGAATAACCCGGAATGAGCAGCCAGTGAGGGGTTGGGAATAACCCGGAATGAGCAGCCAGTGACGTGTTGGGAATAACCCGGAATGATCTCGGCCAGTGAGGGGTTGGGAATAACCCGGAATGAGCAGCCAGTGAGGGGTTGGGAATAACCCGGAATGAGCAGCCAGTGAGGGGTTGGGAATAACCCGGAATGAGCAGCCAGTGAGGTGTTGGGAATAACCCGGAAAGAGCAGCCAGTGAGGTGTGGGAATAACCCGGAATGATCTCGGCCAGTGAGGTGTTGGGAATAACCCGGAATGAGCAGCCAGTGAAGGGTTGGGAATAACGCGGAATGAGCAGCCAGTGAGTGGTTGGGAATATCCCCGAATCAGCAGCCAGTGAGGGCTTGGGAATAACCCGGAATGAGCAGCCAGTGAGGGATTGGGAATAACCCGGAATGAGCAGCCAGTGAGGTGTTGGGAATAACCTGCAATGAGCAGCCAGTGAGGTGTTGGGAATAACCCGGAATGAGCAGCCAGTGAGGGGTTGGGAATAACCCGGAATGAGCAGCCAGTGAGGGGTTGGGAAAAACCCGGAATGAGCAGCCAGTGAGGGGTTGGGAATAACCCGGAATGAGCAGCCAGTGAGGTGTTGGGAATAACCCGGAAAGAGCAGCCAGTGAGGTGTTGGGAATGACCCGGAATGATCTCGGCCAGCGAGGTGTTGGGAATAACCCGGAATGAGCAGCCAGTGAGGGGTTGGGAATAACGCGGTATGAGCAGCCAGTGAGGTGTTGGGAATAACCCGGAATGATCTCGGCCTGTGAGGTGTTGGGAATAACCCGGAATGAGCAGCCAGTGAGGTGTTGGGAATAACCCGGAATGAGCAGCCAGTGAGGGGTTGGGAATAACCCGGAATGAGCAGCCAGTGAGGTGTTGGGAATAACCCGGAATGAGCAGCCAGTGAGGGGTTGGGAATATCCCGGAATGAGCAGCCAGTGAGGGGTTGGGAATAACCCGGAATGAGCAGCCAGTGAGGGGTTGGGAATAACCCGGAATGAGCAGCCAGTGAGGGGTTGGGAATAACCCGGAATGAGCAGCCAGTGAGGTGTTGGGAATAACCCGGAATGAGCAGCCAGTGAAGGGTTGGGAATAACGTGGAATGATCTCGGCCAGTGAGGGGTTGGGAATAACCCGGAATGAGCAGCCAGTGAGGGGTTGGGAATAACCCGGAATGAGCAGCCAGTGAGGGGTTGGGAATAACCCGGAATGAGCAGCCAGTGAGGGGTTGGGAATAACCCGGAATGAGCAGCCAGTGAGGGGTTGGGAATAACCCGGAATGAGCAGCCAGTGAGGTGTTGGGAATAACCCGGAATGAGCAGCCAGTGAGGGGTTGGGAATAACCCGGAATGAGCAGCCAGTGAGGGGTTGGGAATATCCCGGAATGAGCAGCCAGTGAGGGGTTGGGAATAACCCGGAATGAGCAGCCAGTGAGGGGTTGGGAATAACCCGGAATGAGCAGCCAGTGAGGGGTTGGGAATAACCCGGAATGAGCAGCCAGTGAGGTGTTGGGAATAACCCGGAATGAGCAGCCAGTGAAGGGTTGGGAATAACGTGGAATGATCTCGGCCAGTGAGGGGTTGGGAATAACCCGGAATGAGCAGCCAGTGAGGGGTTGGGAATAACCCGGAATGAGCAGCCAGTGAGGGGTTGGGAATAACCCGGAATGAGCAGCCAGTGAGGTGTTGGGAATAACCCGGAATGAGCAGCCAGTGAGGGGTTGGGAATAACCCGGAATGAGCAGCCAGTGAGGTGTTGGGAATAACCCGGAATGAGCAGCCAGTGAGGGGTTGGGAATATCCCGGAATGAGCAGCCAGTGAGGGGTTGGGAATAACCCGGAATGAGCAGCCAGTGAGGGGTTGGGAATAACCCGGAATGAGCAGCCAGTGAGGGGTTGGGAATAACCCGGAATGAGCAGCCAGTGAGGTGTTGGGAATAACCCGGAATGAGCAGCCAGTGAAGGGTTGGGAATAACGTGGAATGATCTCGGCCAGTGAGGGGTTGGGAATAACCCGGAATGAGCAGCCAGTGAGGGGT
This sequence comes from Scyliorhinus torazame, assembly GCF_047496885.1. Taxonomy (NCBI): domain Eukaryota; kingdom Metazoa; phylum Chordata; class Chondrichthyes; order Carcharhiniformes; family Scyliorhinidae; genus Scyliorhinus; species Scyliorhinus torazame. Next base: position 7,197,963 of record NC_092737.1, read on the forward strand.
TGGGAATAACCCGGAATGAGCAGCCAGTGAGGGGTTGGGAATAACCCGGAATGAGCAGCCAGTGAGGGGTTGGGAATAACCCGGAATGAGCAGCCAGTGATGGGTTGGGAATAACCCGGAATGAGCAGCCAGTGAGGTGTTGGGAATAACCCGGAAAGAGCAGCCAGTGAGGTGTTGGGAATAACCCGGAATGATCTCGGCCAGCGAGGTGTTGGGAATAACCCGGAATGAGCAGCCAGTGAGGGGTTGGGAATAACGCGGAATGAGCAGCCAGTGAGGTGTTGGGAATAACCCGGAATGATCTCGGCCTGTGAGGTGTTGGGAATAACCCGGAATGAGCAGCCAGTGACGTGTTGGGAATAACCCGGAATGATCTCGGCCAGTGAGGTGTTGGGAATAACCCGGAATGAGCAGCCAGTGAGGTGTTGGGAATAACCCGGAATGAGCAGCCAGTGAAGGGTTGGGAATAACGCGGAATGATCTCGGCCAGTGAGGGGTTGGGAATAACCCGGAATGAGCAGCCAGTGAGGGGTTGGGAATAACCCGGAATGAGCTGCCAGTGAGGGGTTGGGAATAACCCGGAATGAGCAGCCAGTGAGGTGTTGGGAATAACCCGGAATGAGCAGCCAGTGAGGGGTTGGGAATAACCCGGAATGAGCAGCCAGTGAGGTGTTGGGAATAACCCGGAATGAGCAGCCAGTGAGGGGTTGGGAATATCCCGGAATGAGCAGCCAGTGAGGGGTTGGGAATAACCCGGAATGAGCAGCCAGTGAGGGGTTGGGAATAACCCGGAATGAGCAGCCAGTGAGGGGTTGGGAATAACCCGGAATGAGCAGCCAGTGAGGTGTTGGGAATAACCCGGAAAGAGCAGCCAGTGAGGTGTTGGGAATAACCCGGAATGATCTCGGCCAGTGAGGTGTTGGGAATAACCCGGAATGAGCAGCCAGTGAGGGGTTGGGAATAACGCGGAATGAGCAGCCAGTGAGGTGTTGGGAATAACCCGGAATGATCTCGGCCTGTGAGGTGTTGGGAATAACCCGGAATGAGCAGCCAGTGACGTGTTGGGAATAACCCGGAATGATCTCGGCCAGTGAGGTGTTGGGAATAACCCGGAATGAGCAGCCAGTGAGGTGTTGGGAATAACCCGGAATGAGCAGCCAGTGAGGGGTTGGGAATAACCCGGAATGAGCAGCCAGTGACGTGTTGGGAATAACCCGGAATGATCTCGGCCAGTGAGGGGTTGGGAATAACCCGGAATGAGCAGCCAGTGAGGGGTTGGGAATAACCCGGAATGAGCAGCCAGTGAGGGGTTGGGAATAACCCGGAATGAGCAGCCAGTGAGGGATTGGGAATAACCCGGAATGAGCAGCCAGTGAGGTGCTGGGTATAACCTGGAATGAGCAGCCAGTGAGGTGTTGGGAATAACCCGGAATGAGCAGCCAGTGAGGGGTTGGGAATAACCCGGAATGAGCAGCCAGTGAGGGGTTGGGAATAACCCGGAATGAGCAGCCCGTGAGGGGTTGGGAATAACCCGGAATGAGCAGCCAGTGAGGGGTTGGGAATAACCCGGAATGAGCATCCAGTGAGGGGTTGGGAATAACCCGGAATGAGCAGCCAGTGAGGTGTTGGGAATAACCCGGAATGAGCAGCCAGTGAGGGGTTGGGAATAACGCGGAATGAGCAGCCAGTGAGGTGTTGGGAATAACCCGGAATGATCTCGGCCTGTGAGGTGTTGGGAATAACCCGGAATGAGCAGCCAGTGACGTGTTGGGAATAACCCGGAATGATCTCGGCCAGTGAGGTGTTGGGAATAACCCGGAATGAGCAGCCAGTGAGGTGTTGGGAATAACCCGGAATGAGCAGCCAGTGAAGGGTTGGGAATAACGCGGAATGAGCAGCCAGTGAGGGGTTGGGAATAACCCGGAATGAGCAGCCAGTGAGGGGTTGGGAATAACCTGGAATGAGCAGCCAGTGACGTGTTGGGAATAACCCGGAATGATCTCGGCCAGTGAGGGGTTGGGAATAACCCGGAATGAGCAGCCAGTGAGGGGTTGGGAATAACCCGGAATGAGCAGCCAGTGAGGTGTTGGGAATAACCCGGAAAGAGCAGCCAGTGAGGTGTGGGAATAACCCGGAATGATCTCGGCCAGTGAGGTGTTGGGAATAACCCGGAATGAGCAGCCAGTGAAGGGTTGGGAATAACGCGGAATGAGCAGCCAGTGAGGTGTTGGGAATAACCCGGAATGATCTCGGCCTGTGAGGTGTTGGGAATAACCCGGAATGAGCAGCCAGTGAGGTGTTGGGAATAACCCAGAATGAGCAGCCAGTGAGGGGTTGGGAATAACCCGGAATGAGCAGCCAGTGACGTGTTGGGAATAACCCGGAATGATCTCAGCCAGTGAGGTGTTGGGACTAACCCGGAATGAGCAGCCAGTGAGGGGTTGGGAATAACCCGGAATGAGCAGCCAGTGAGGGGTTGGGAATAACCTTTATTGAGCAGCCAGTGAGTGGTTGGGAATAACCCGGAATGATCTCGGGCTGAGAGGTGTTGGGAATAACCCGAAATGAGCAGCCAGTGAGGTGTTGGGAATAACCCAGAATGAGCCGCCAGTGAGGGGTTGGGAATAACCCGGAATGAGCAGCCAGTGAGGGGTTGGGAATAACCCGGAATGAACAGCCAGTGAGGGGTTGGGAATAACCCGGAATGAGCAGCCAGTGAGGGGTTGGGAATAACCCGGAATGAGCAGCCAGTGAGGGGTTGGGAATAACCAGGAATGAACAGCCAGTGAGGGCTTGGGAATAACCCGGAATGAGCAGCCAGTGAGGGATTGGGAATAACCCGGAATGAGCAGCCAGTGAGGTGCTGGGTATAACCTGGAATGAGCAGCCAGTGAGGTGTTGGGAATAACCCGGAATGAGCAGCCAGTGAGGGGTTGGGAATAACCCGGAATGAGCAGCCAGTGAGGGGTTGGGAATAACCCGGAATGAGCAGCCAGTGAGGGGTTGGGAATAACCCGGAATGAGCAGCCAGTGAGGGGTTGGGAATAACCCGGAATGAGCATCCAGTGAGGGGTTGGGAATAACCCGGAATGAGCAGCCAGTGAGGGGTTGGGAATAACCTGGAATGAGCAGCCAGTGACGTGTTGGGAATAACCCGGAATGATCTCGGCCAGTGAGGGGTTGGGAATAACCCGGAATGAGCAGCCAGTGAGGGGTTGGGAATAACCCGGAATGAGCAGCCAGTGAGGTGTTGGGAATAACCCGGAAAGAGCAGCCAGTGAGGTGTGGGAATAACCCGGAATGATCTCGGCCAGTGAGGTGTTGGGAATAACCCGGAATGAGCAGCCAGTGAAGGGTTGGGAATAACGCGGAATGAGCAGCCAGTGAGGTGTTGGGAATAACCCGGAATGATCTCGGCCTGTGAGGTGTTGGGAATAACCCGGAATGAGCAGCCAGTGAGGTGTTGGGAATAACCCAGAATGAGCAGCCAGTGAGGGGTTGGGAATAACCCGGAATGAGCAGCCAGTGAGGGGTTGGGAATAACCCGGAATGAGCAGCCAGTGACGTGTTGGGAATAACCCGGAATGATCTCAGCCAGTGAGGTGTTGGGACTAACCCGGAATGAGCAGCCAGTGAGGGGTTGGGAATAACCCGGAATGAGCAGCCAGTGAGGGGTTGGGAATAACCTTTATTGAGCAGCCAGTGAGTGGTTGGGAATAACCCGGAATGATCTCGGGCTGAGAGGTGTTGGGAATAACCCGAAATGAGCAGCCAGTGAGGTGTTGGGAATAACCCAGAATGAGCCGCCAGTGAGGGGTTGGGAATAACCCGGAATGAGCAGCCAGTGAGGGGTTGGGAATAACCCGGAATGAACAGCCAGTGAGGGGTTGGGAATAACCCGGAATGAGCAGCCAGTGAGGGGTTGGGAATAACCCGGAATGAGCAGCCAGTGAGGGGTTGGGAATAACCAGGAATGAACAGCCAGTGAGGGCTTGGGAATAACCCGGAATGAGCAGCCAGTGAGGGATTGGGAATAACCCGGAATGAGCAGCCAGTGAGGTGCTGGGTATAACCTGGAATGAGCAGCCAGTGAGGTGTTGGGAATAACCCGGAATGAGCAGCCAGTGAGGGGTTGGGAATAACCCGGAATGAGCAGCCAGTGAGGGGTTGGGAATAACCCGGAATGAGCAGCCAGTGAGGGGTTGGGAATAACCCGGAATGAGCAGCCAGTGAGGGGTTGGGAATAACCCGGAATGAGCATCCAGTGAGGGGTTGGGAATAACCCGGAATGAGCAGCCAGTGAGGTGTTGGGAATAACCCGGAATGAGCAGCCAGTGAGGGGTTGGGAATAACGCGGAATGAGCAGCCAGTGAGGTGTTGGGAATAACCCGGAATGATCTCGGCCTGTGAGGTGTTGGGAATAACCCGGAATGAGCAGCCAGTGACGTGTTGGGAATAACCCGGAATGATCTCGGCCAGTGAGGTGTTGGGAATAACCCGGAATGAGCAGCCAGTGAGGTGTTGGGAATAACCCGGAATGAGCAGCCAGTGAAGGGTTGGGAATAACGCGGAATGAGCAGCCAGTGAGGGGTTGGGAATAACCCGGAATGAGCAGCCAGTGAGGGGTTGGGTATAACCTGGAATGAGCAGCCAGTGACGTGTTGGGAATAACCCGGAATGATCTCGGCCAGTGAGGGGTTGGGAATAACCCGGAATGAGCAGCCAGTGAGGTGTTGGGAATAACCCGGAATGAGCAGCCAGTGAGGGGTTGGGAATAACCCGGAATGAGCAGCCAGTGAGGGGTTGGGAAAAACCCGGAATGAGCAGCCAGTGAGGGGTTGGGAATAACCCGGAATGAGCAGCCAGTGAGGTGTTGGGAATAACCCGGAAAGAGCAGCCAGTGAGGTGTTGGGAATAACCCGGAATGATCACGGCCAGTGAGGTGTTGCGAATAACACGGAATTAGCAGCCGGTGAGGGGTTGGGAATAACGCGGAATGAGCAGCCAGTGAGGTGTTGGGAATAACCCGGAATGATCTCGGCCTGTGAGGTGTTGGGAATAACCCGGAATGAGCAGCCAGTGACGTGTTGGGAATAACCCGGAATGATCTCGGCCAGTGAGGTGTTGGGAATAACCCGGAATGAGCAGCCAGTGAGGTGTTGGGAATAACCCGGAATGAGCAGCCAGTGCAGGGTTGGGAATAACGCGGAATGAGCAGCCAGTGAGGGGTTGGGAATAACCCGGAATGAACAGCCAGTGAGGGGTTGGGAATAACCCGGAATGAGCAGCCAGTGACGTGTTGGGAATAACCCGGAATGATCTCGGCCAGTGAGGGGTTGGGAATAACCCGGAATGAGCAGCCAGTGAGGGGTTGGGAATAACCCGGAATGAGCAGCCAGTGAGGGGTTGGGAATAACCCGGAATGAGCAGCCAGTGAGGTGTTGGGAATAACCCGGAAAGAGCAGCCAGTGAGGTGTTGGGAATAACCCGGAATGATCTCGGCCAGTGAGGTGTTGGGAATAACCCGGAATGAGCAGCCAGTGAAGGGTTGGGAATAACGCGGAATGAGCAGCCAGTGAGGTGTTGGGAATAACCCGGAATGATCTCGGGCTGAGAGGTGTTGGGAATAACCCGAAATGAGCAGCCAGTGAGGTGTTGGGAATAACCCAGAATGAGCCGCCAGTGAGGGGTTGGGAATAACCCGGAATGAGCAGCCAGTGAGGGGTTGGGAATAACCCGGAATGAACAGCCAGTGAGGGGTTGGGAATAACCTGGAATGAGCAGCCAGTGAGGGGTTGGGAATAACCCGGAATGAGCAGCCAGTGAGGGGTTGGGAATAACCAGGAATGAACAGCCAGTGAGGGCTTGGGAATAACCCGGAATGAGCAGCCAGTGAGGGATTGGGAATAACCCGGAATGAGCAGCCAGTGAGGTGCTGGGTATAACCTGGAATGAGCAGCCAGTGAGGTGTTGGGAATAACCCGGAATGAGCAGCCAGTGAGGGGTTGGGAATAACCCGGAATGAGCAGCCAGTGAGGGGTTGGGAATAACCCGGAATGAGCAGCCAGTGAGGGGTTGGGAATAACCCGGAATGAGCAGCCAGTGAGGGGTTGGGAATAACCCGGAATGAGCATCCAGTGAGGGGTTGGGAATAACCCGGAATGAGCAGCCAGTGAGGTGTTGGGAATAACCCGGAATGAGCAGCCAGTGAGGGGTTGGGAATAACGCGGAATGAGCAGCCAGTGAGGTGTTGGGAATAACCCGGAATGATCTCGGCCTGTGAGGTGTTGGGAATAACCCGGAATGAGCAGCCAGTGACGTGTTGGGAATAACCCGGAATGATCTCGGCCAGTGAGGTGTTGGGAATAACCCGGAATGAGCAGCCAGTGAGGTGTTGGGAATAACCCGGAATGAGCAGCCAGTGAAGGGTTGGGAATAACGCGGAATGAGCAGCCAGTGAGGGGTTGGGAATAACCCGGAATGAGCAGCCAGTGAGGGGTTGGGAATAACCTGGAATGAGCAGCCAGTGACGTGTTGGGAATAACCCGGAATGATCTCGGCCAGTGAGGGGTTGGGAATAACCCGGAATGAGCAGCCAGTGAGGGGTTGGGAATAACCCGGAATGAGCAGCCAGTGAGGTGTTGGGAATAACCCGGAAAGAGCAGCCAGTGAGGTGTGGGAATAACCCGGAATGATCTCGGCCAGTGAGGTGTTGGGAATAACCCGGAATGAGCAGCCAGTGAAGGGTTGGGAATAACGCGGAATGAGCAGCCAGTGAGGTGTTGGGAATAACCCGGAATGATCTCGGCCTGTGAGGTGTTGGGAATAACCCGGAATGAGCAGCCAGTGAGGTGTTGGGAATAACCCAGAATGAGCAGCCAGTGAGGGGTTGGGAATAACCCGGAATGAGCAGCCAGTGAGGGGTTGGGAATAACCCGGAATGAGCAGCCAGTGACGTGTTGGGAATAACCCGGAATGATCTCGGGCTGAGAGGTGTTGGGAATAACCCGAAATGAGCAGCCAGTGAGGTGTTGGGAATAACCCAGAATGAGCCGCCAGTGAGGGGTTGGGAATAACCCGGAATGAGCAGCCAGTGAGGGGTTGGGAATAACCCGGAATGAACAGCCAGTGAGGGGTTGGGAATAACCCGGAATGAGCAGCCAGTGAGGGGTTGGGAATAACCCGGAATGAGCAGCCAGTGAGGGGTTGGGAATAACCAGGAATGAACAGCCAGTGAGGGCTTGGGAATAACCCGGAATGAGCAGCCAGTGAGGGATTGGGAATAACCCGGAATGAGCAGCCAGTGAGGTGCTGGGTATAACCTGGAATGAGCAGCCAGTGAGGTGTTGGGAATAACCCGGAATGAGCAGCCAGTGAGGGGTTGGGAATAACCCGGAATGAGCAGCCAGTGAGGGGTTGGGAATAACCCGGAATGAGCAGCCAGTGAGGGGTTGGGAATAACCCGGAATGAGCAGCCAGTGAGGGGTTGGGAATAACCCGGAATGAGCATCCAGTGAGGGGTTGGGAATAACCCGGAATGAGCAGCCAGTGAGGGGTTGGGAATAACCTGGAATGAGCAGCCAGTGACGTGTTGGGAATAACCCGGAATGATCTCGGCCAGTGAGGGGTTGGGAATAACCCGGAATGAGCAGCCAGTGAGGGGTTGGGAATAACCCGGAATGAGCAGCCAGTGAGGTGTTGGGAATAACCCGGAAAGAGCAGCCAGTGAGGTGTGGGAATAACCCGGAATGATCTCGGCCAGTGAGGTGTTGGGAATAACCCGGAATGAGCAGCCAGTGAAGGGTTGGGAATAACGCGGAATGAGCAGCCAGTGAGGTGTTGGGAATAACCCGGAATGATCTCGGCCTGTGAGGTGTTGGGAATAACCCGGAATGAGCAGCCAGTGAGGTGTTGGGAATAACCCAGAATGAGCAGCCAGTGAGGGGTTGGGAATAACCCGGAATGAGCAGCCAGTGAGGGGTTGGGAATAACCCGGAATGAGCAGCCAGTGACGTGTTGGGAATAACCCGGAATGATCTCAGCCAGTGAGGTGTTGGGACTAACCCGGAATGAGCAGCCAGTGAGGGGTTGGGAATAACCCGGAATGAGCAGCCAGTGAGGGGTTGGGAATAACCTTTATTGAGCAGCCAGTGAGTGGTTGGGAATAACCCGGAATGATCTCGGGCTGAGAGGTGTTGGGAATAACCCGAAATGAGCAGCCAGTGAGGTGTTGGGAATAACCCAGAATGAGCCGCCAGTGAGGGGTTGGGAATAACCCGGAATGAGCAGCCAGTGAGGTGTTGGGAATAACCCGGAATGATCACGGCCAGTGAGGTGTTGCGAATAACACGGAATTAGCAGCCAGTGAGGGGTTGGGAATTACGCGGAATGAGCAGCCAGTGAGGTGTTGGGAATAACCCGGAATGATCTCGGCCTGTGAGGTGTTGGGAATAACCCGGAATGAGCAGCCAGTGACGTGTTGGGAATAACCCGGAATGATCTCGGCCAGTGAGGTGTTGGGAATAACCCGGAATGAGCAGCCAGTGAGGTGTTGGGAATAACCCGGAATGAGCAGCCAGTGCAGGGTTGGGAATAACGCGGAATGAGCAGCCAGTGAGGGGTTGGGAATAACCCGGAATGAACAGCCAGTGAGGGGTTGGGAATAACCCGGAATGAGCAGCCAGTGACGTGTTGGGAATAACCCGGAATGATCTCGGCCAGTGAGGGGTTGGGAATAACCCGGAATGAGCAGCCAGTGAGGGGTTGGGAATAACCCGGAATGAGCAGCCAGTGAGGGGTTGGGAATAACCCGGAATGAGCAGCCAGTGAGGTGTTGGGAATAACCCGGAAAGAGCAGCCAGTGAGGTGTTGGGAATAACCCGGAATGATCTCGGCCAGTGAGGTGTTGGGAATAACCCGGAATGAGCAGCCAGTGAAGGGTTGGGAATAACGCGGAATGAGCAGCCAGTGAGGTGTTGGGAATAACCCGGAATGATCTCGGGCTGAGAGGTGTTGGGAATAACCCGAAATGAGCAGCCAGTGAGGTGTTGGGAATAACCCAGAATGAGCCGCCAGTGAGGGGTTGGGAATAACCCGGAATGAGCAGCCAGTGAGGGGTTGGGAATAACCCGGAATGAACAGCCAGTGAGGGGTTGGGAATAACCCGGAATGAGCAGCCAGTGAGGGGTTGGGAATAACCCGGAATGAGCAGCCAGTGAGGGGTTGGGAATAACCAGGAATGAACAGCCAGTGAGGGCTTGGGAATAACCCGGAATGAGCAGCCAGTGAGGGATTGGGAATAACCCGGAATGAGCAGCCAGTGAGGTGCTGGGTATAACCTGGAATGAGCAGCCAGTGAGGTGTTGGGAATAACCCGGAATGAGCAGCCAGTGAGGGGTTGGGAATAACCCGGAATGAGCAGCCAGTGAGGGGTTGGGAATAACCCGGAATGAGCAGCCAGTGAGGGGTTGGGAATAACCCGGAATGAGCAGCCAGTGAGGGGTTGGGAATAACCCGGAATGAGCATCCAGTGAGGGGTTGGGAATAACCCGGAATGAGCAGCCAGTGAGGTGTTGGGAATAACCCGGAATGAGCAGCCAGTGAGGGGTTGGGAATAACGTGGAATGAGCAGCCAGTGAGGTGTTGGGAATAACCCGGAATGATCTCGGCCTGTGAGGTGTTGGGAATAACCCGGAATGAGCAGCCAGTGACGTGTTGGGAATAACCCGGAATGATCTCGGCCAGTGAGGTGTTGGGAATAACCCGGAATGAGCAGCCAGTGAGGTGTTGGGAATAACCCGGAATGAGCAGCCAGTGAAGGGTTGGGAATAACGCGGAATGAGCAGCCAGTGAGGGGTTGGGAATAACCCGGAATGAGCAGCCAGTGAGGGGTTGGGAATAACCTGGAATGAGCAGCCAGTGACGTGTTGGGAATAACCCGGAATGATCTCGGCCAGTGAGGGGTTGGGAATAACCCGGAATGAGCAGCCAGTGAGGGGTTGGGAATAACCCGGAATGAGCAGCCAGTGAGGTGTTGGGAATAACCCGGAAAGAGCAGCCAGTGAGGTGTGGGAATAACCCGGAATGATCTCGGCCAGTGAGGTGTTGGGAATAACCCGGAATGAGCAGCCAGTGAAGGGTTGGGAATAACGCGGAATGAGCAGCCAGTGAGGTGTTGGGAATAACCCGGAATGATCTCGGCCTGTGAGGTGTTGGGAATAACCCGGAATGAGCAGCCAGTGAGGTGTTGGGAATAACCCAGAATGAGCAGCCAGTGAGGGGTTGGGAATAACCCGGAATGAGCAGCCAGTGAGGGGTTGGGAATAACCCGGAATGAGCAGCCAGTGACGTGTTGGGAATAACCCGGAATGATCTCAGCCAGTGAGGTGTTGGGACTAACCCGGAATGAGCAGCCAGTGAGGGGTTGGGAATAACCCGGAATGAGCAGCCAGTGAGGGGTTGGGAATAACCTTTATTGAGCAGCCAGTGAGTGGTTGGGAATAACCCGGAATGATCTCGGGCTGAGAGGTGTTGGGAATAACCCGAAATGAGCAGCCAGTGAGGTGTTGGGAAAAACCCAGAATGAGCCGCCAGTGAGGGGTTGGGAATAACCCGGAATGAGCAGCCAGTGAGGGGTTGGGAATAACCCGGAATGAACAGCCAGTGAGGGGTTGGGAATAACCCGGAATGAGCAGCCAGTGAGGGGTTGGGAATAACCCGGAATGAGCAGCCAGTGAGGGGTTGGGAATAACCAGGAATGAACAGCCAGTGAGGGCTTGGGAATAACCCGGAATGAGCAGCCAGTGAGGGATTGGGAATAACCCGGAATGAGCAGCCAGTGAGGTGCTGGGTATAACCTGGAATGAGCAGCCAGTGAGGTGTTGGGAATAACCCGGAATGAGCAGCCAGTGAGGGGTTGGGAATAACCCGGAATGAGCAGCCAGTGAGGGGTTGGGAATAACCCGGAATGAGCAGCCAGTGAGGGGTTGGGAATAACCCGGAATGAGCAGCCAGTGAGGGGTTGGGAATAACCCGGAATGAGCATCCAGTGAGGGGTTGGGAATAACCCGGAATGAGCAGCCAGTGAGGGGTTGGGAATAACCTGGAATGAGCAGCCAGTGACGTGTTGGGAATAACCCGGAATGATCTCGGCCAGTGAGGGGTTGGGAATAACCCGGAATGAGCAGCCAGTGAGGGGTTGGGAATAACCCGGAATGAGCAGCCAGTGAGGTGTTGGGAATAACCCGGAAAGAGCAGCCAGTGAGGTGTGGGAATAACCCGGAATGATCTCGGCCAGTGAGGGGTTGGGAATAACCCGGAATGAGCAGCCAGTGAGGGGTTGGGAATAACCAGGAATGAACAGCCAGTGAGGGCTTGGGAATAACCCGGAATGAGCAGCCAGTGAGGGATTGGGAATAACCCGGAATGAGCAGCCAGTGAGGTGCTGGGTATAACCTGGAATGAGCAGCCAGTGAGGTGTTGGGAATAACCCGGAATGAGCAGCCAGTGAGGGGTTGGGAATAACCCGGAATGAGCAGCCAGTGAGGGGTTGGGAATAACCCGGAATGAGCAGCCAGTGAGGGGTTGGGAATAACCCGGAATGAGCAGCCAGTGAGGGGTTGGGAATAACCCGGAATGAGCATCCAGTGAGGGGTTGGGAATAACCCGGAATGAGCAGCCAGTGAGGGGTTGGGAATAACCTGGAATGAGCAGCCAGTGACGTGTTGGGAATAACCCGGAATGATCTCGGCCAGTGAGGGGTTGGGAATAACCCGGAATGAGCAGCCAGTGAGGGGTTGGGAATAACCCGGAATGAGCAGCCAGTGAGGTGTTGGGAATAACCCGGAAAGAGCAGCCAGTGAGGTGTGGGAATAACCCGGAATGATCTCGGCCAGTGAGGTGTTGGGAATAACCCGGAATGAGCAGCCAGTGAAGGGTTGGGAATAACGCGGAATGAGCAGCCAGTGAGGTGTTGGGAATAACCCGGAATGATCTCGGCCTGTGAGGTGTTGGGAATAACCCGGAATGAGCAGCCAGTGAGGTGTTGGGAATAACCCAGAATGAGCAGCCAGTGAGGGGTTGGGAATAACCCGGAATGAGCAGCCAGTGAGGGGTTGGGAATAACCCGGAATGAGCAGCCAGTGACGTGTTGGGAATAACCCGGAATGATCTCAGCCAGTGAGGTGTTGGGACTAACCCGGAATGAGCAGCCAGTGAGGGGTTGGGAATAACCCGGAATGAGCAGCCAGTGAGGGGTTGGGAATAACCCGGAATGAGCAGCCAGTGAGGGGTTGGGAATAACCAGGAATGAACAGCCAGTGAGGGCTTGGGAATAACCCGGAATGAGCAGCCAGTGAGGGATTGGGAATAACCCAGAATGAGCAGCCAGTGAGGTGCTGGGTATAACCTGGAATGAGCAGCCAGTGAGGTGTTGGGAATAACCCGGAATGAGCAGCCAGTGAGGGGTTGGGAATAACCCGGAATGAGCAGCCAGTGAGGGGTTGGGAATAACCCGGAATGAGCAGCCAGTGAGGGGTTGGGAATAACCCGGAATGAGCAGCCAGTGAGGGGTTGGGAATAACCCGGAATGAGCATCCAGTGAGGGGTTGGGAATAACCCGGAATGAGCAGCCAGTGAGGTGTTGGGAATAACCCGGAATGAGCAGCCAGTGAGGGGTTGGGAATAACGCGGAATGAGCAGCCAGTGAGGTGTTGGGAATAACCCGGAATGATCTCGGCCTGTGAGGTGTTGGGAATAACCCGGAATGAGCAGCCAGTGACGTGTTGGGAATAACCCGGAATGATCTCGGCCAGTGAGGTGTTGGGAATAACCCGGAATGAGCAGCCAGTGAGGTGTTGGGAATAACCCGGAATGAGCAGCCAGTGAAGGGTTGGGAATAACGCGGAATGAGCAGCCAGTGAGGGGTTGGGAATAACCCGGAATGAGCAGCCAGTGAGGGGTTGGGAATAACCTGGAATGAGCAGCCAGTGACGTGTTGGGAATAACCCGGAATGATCTCGGCCAGTGAGGGGTTGGGAATAACCCGGAATGAGCAGCCAGTGAGGTGTTGGGAATAACCCGGAATGAGCAGCCAGTGAGGGGTTGGGAATAACCCGGAATGAGCAGCCAGTGAGGGGTTGGGAAAAACCCGGAATGAGCAGCCAGTGAGGGGTTGGGAATAACCCGGAATGAGCAGCCAGTGAGGTGTTGGGAATAACCCGGAAAGAGCAGCCAGTGAGGTGTTGGGAATAACCCGGAATGATCACGGCCAGTGAGGTGTTGCGAATAACACGGAATTAGCAGCCAGTGAGGGGTTGGGAATAACGCGGAATGAGCAGCCAGTGAGGTGTTGGGAATAACCCGGAATGATCTCGGCCTGTGAGGTGTTGGGAATAACCCGGAATGAGCAGCCAGTGACGTGTTGGGAATAACCCGGAATGATCTCGGCCAGTGAGGTGTTGGGAATAACCCGGAATGAGCAGCCAGTGAGGTGTTGGGAATAACCCGGAATGAGCAGCCAGTGCAGGGTTGGGAATAACGCGGAATGAGCAGCCAGTGAGGGGTTGGGAATAACCCGGAATGAACAGCCAGTGAGGGGTTGGGAATAACCCGGAATGAGCAGCCAGTGACGTGTTGGGAATAACCCGGAATGATCTCGGCCAGTGAGGGGTTGGGAATAACCCGGAATGAGCAGCCAGTGAGGGGTTGGGAATAACCCGGAATGAGCAGCCAGTGAGGGGTTGGGAATAACCCGGAATGAGCAGCCAGTGAGGTGTTGGGAATAACCCGGAAAGAGCAGCCAGTGAGGTGTTGGGAATAACCCGGAATGATCTCGGCCAGTGAGGTGTTGGGAATAACCCGGAATGAGCAGCCAGTGAAGGGTTGGGAATAACGCGGAATGAGCAGCCAGTGAGGTGTTGGGAATAACCCGGAATGATCTCGGGCTGAGAGGTGTTGGGAATAACCCGAAATGAGCAGCCAGTGAGGTGTTGGGAATAACCCAGAATGAGCCGCCAGTGAGGGGTTGGGAATAACCCGGAATGAGCAGCCAGTGAGGGGTTGGGAATAACCCGGAATGAACAGCCAGTGAGGGGTTGGGAATAACCCGGAATGAGCAGCCAGTGAGGGGTTGGGAATAACCCGGAATGAGCAGCCAGTGAGGGGTTGGGAATAACCAGGAATGAACAGCCAGTGAGGGCTTGGGAATAACCCGGAATGAGCAGCCAGTGAGGGATTGGGAATAACCCGGAATGAGCAGCCAGTGAGGTGCTGGGTATAACCTGGAATGAGCAGCCAGTGAGGTGTTGGGAATAACCCGGAATGAGCAGCCAGTGAGGGGTTGGGAATAACCCGGAATGAGCAGCCAGTGAGGGGTTGGGAATAACCCGGAATGAGCAGCCAGTGAGGGGTTGGGAATAACCCGGAATGAGCAGCCAGTGAGGGGTTGGGAATAACCCGGAATGAGCATCCAGTGAGGGGTTGGGAATAACCCGGAATGAGCAGCCAGTGAGGTGTTGGGAATAACCCGGAATGAGCAGCCAGTGAGGGGTTGGGAATAACGCGGAATGAGCAGCCAGTGAGGTGTTGGGAATAACCCGGAATGATCTCGGCCTGTGAGGTGTTGGGAATAACCCGGAATGAGCAGCCAGTGACGTGTTGGGAATAACCCGGAATGATCTCGGCCAGTGAGGTGTTGGGAATAACCCGGAATGAGCAGCCAGTGAGGTGTTGGGAATAACCCGGAATGAGCAGCCAGTGAAGGGTTGGGAATAACGCGGAATGAGCAGCCAGTGAGGGGTTGGGAATAACCCGAAATGAGCAGCCAGTGAGGGGTTGGGAATAACCTGGAATGAGCAGCCAGTGACGTGTTGGGAATAACCCGGAATGATCTCGGCCAGTGAGGGGTTGGGAATAACCCGGAATGAGCAGCCAGTGAGGGGTTGGGAATAACCCGGAATGAGCAGCCAGTGAGGTGTTGGGAATAACCCGGAAAGAGCAGCCAGTGAGGTGTGGGAATAACCCGGAATGATCTCGGCCAGTGAGGTGTTGGGAATAACCCGGAATGAGCAGCCAGTGAAGGGTTGGGAATAACGCGGAATGAGCAGCCAGTGAGGTGTTGGGAATAACCCGGAATGATCTCGGCCTGTGAGGTGTTGGGAATAACCCGGAATGAGCAGCCAGTGAGGTGTTGGGAATAACCCAGAATGAGCAGCCAGTGAGGGGTTGGGAATAACCCGGAATGAGCAGCCAGTGAGGGGTTGGGAATAACCCGGAATGAGCAGCCAGTGACGTGTTGGGAATAACCCGGAATGATCTCAGCCAGTGAGGTGTTGGGACTAACCCGGAATGAGCAGCCAGTGAGGGGTTGGGAATAACCCGGAATGAGCAGCCAGTGAGGGGTTGGGAATAACCTTTATTGAGCAGCCAGTGAGTGGTTGGGAATAACCCGGAATGATCTCGGGCTGAGAGGTGTTGGGAATAACCCGAAATGAGCAGCCAGTGAGGTGTTGGGAATAACCCAGAATGAGCCGCCAGTGAGGGGTTGGGAATAACCCGGAATGAGCAGCCAGTGAGGGGTTGGGAATAACCCGGAATGAACAGCCAGTGAGGGGTTGGGAATAACCCGGAATGAGCAGCCAGTGAGGGGTTGGGAATAACCCGGAATGAGCAGCCAGTGAGGGGTTGGGAATAACCAGGAATGAACAGCCAGTGAGGGCTTGGGAATAACCCGGAATGAGCAGCCAGTCAGGGATTGGGAATAACCCGGAATGAGCAGCCAGTGAGGTGCTGGGTATAACCTGGAATGAGCAGCCAGTGAGGTGTTGGGAATAACCCGGAATGAGCAGCCAGTGAGGGGTTGGGAATAACCCGGAATGAGCAGCCAGTGAGGGGTTGGGAATAACCCGGAATGAGCAGCCAGTGAGGGGTTGGGAATAACCCGGAATGAGCAGCCAGTGAGGGGTTGGGAATAACCCGGAATGAGCATCCAGTGAGGGGTTGGGAATAACCCGGAATGAGCAGCCAGTGAGGTGTTGGGAATAACCCGGAATGAGCAGCCAGTGAGGGGTTGGGAATAACGCGGAATGAGCAGCCAGTGAGGTGTTGGGAATAACCCGGAATGATCTCGGCCTGTGAGGTGTTGGGAATAACCCGGAATGAGCAGCCAGTGACGTGTTGGGAATAACCCGGAATGATCTCGGCCAGTGAGGTGTTGGGAATAACCCGGAATGAGCAGCCAGTGAGGTGTTGGGAATAACCCGGAATGAGCAGCCAGTGAAGGGTTGGGAATAACGCGGAATGAGCAGCCAGTGAGGGGTTGGGAATAACCCGGAATGAGCAGCCAGTGAGGGGTTGGGAATAACCTGGAATGAGCAGCCAGTGACGTGTTGGGAATAACCCGGAATGATCTCGGCCAGTGAGGGGTTGGGAATAACCCGGAATGAGCAGCCAGTGAGGGGTTGGGAATAACCCGGAATGAGCAGCCAGTGAGGTGTTGGGAATAACCCGGAAAGAGCAGCCAGTGAGGTGTGGGAATAACCCGGAATGATCTCGGCCAGTGAGGTGTTGGGAATAACCCGGAATGAGCAGCCAGTGAAGGGTTGGGAATAACGCGGAATGAGCAGCCAGTGAGGTGTTGGGAATAACCCGGAATGATCTCGGCCTGTGAGGTGTTGGGAATAACCCGGAATGAGCAGCCAGTGAGGTGTTGGGAATAACCCAGAATGAGCAGCCAGTGAGGGGTTGGGAATAACCCGGAATGAGCAGCCAGTGAGGGGTTGGGAATAACCCGGAATGAGCAGCCAGTGACGTGTTGGGAATAACCCGGAATGATCTCAGCCAGTGAGGTGTTGGGACTAACCCGGAATGAGCAGCCAGTGAGGGGTTGGGAATAACCCGGAATGAGCAGCCAGTGAGGGGTTGGGAATAACCTTTATTGAGCAGCCAGTGAGTGGTTGGGAATAACCCGGAATGAGCAGCCAGTGAGGGGTTGGAAATAACCCGGAATGAGCAGCCAGTGACGTGTTGGGAATAACCCGGAATGATCTCGGCCAGTGAGGTGTTGGGAATAACCCGGAATGAGCAGCCAGTGAGGTGTTGGGAATAACCCAGAATGAGCAGCCAGTGTGGAGTTGGGATTAACCCGGAATGAGCAGCCAGTGAGGGGTTGGGAATAACCAGGAATGAACAGCCAGTGAGGGCTTGGGAATAACCCGGAATGAGCAGCCAGTGAGGGGTTGGGAATAACCCGGAATGAGCAGCCAGTGAGGGGTTGGGAATAACCCGGAATGAGCAGCCAGTGAGGGGTTGGGAATAACCCGGAATGAGCATCCAGTGAGGGGTTGGGAATAACCCGGAATGAGCAGCCAGTGAGGTGTTGGGAATAACCCGGAATGAGCAGCCAGTGAGGGGTTGGGAATAACGCGGAATGAGCAGCCAGTGAGGTGTTGGGAATAACCCGGAATGATCTCGGCCTGTGAGGTGTTGGGAATAACCCGGAATGAGCAGCCAGTGACGTGTTGGGAATAACCCGGAATGATCTCGGCCAGTGAGGTGTTGGGAATAACCCGGAATGAGCAGCCAGTGAGGTGTTGGGAATAACCCGGAATGAGCAGCCAGTGAAGGGTTGGGAATAACGCGGAATGAGCAGCCAGTGAGGGGTTGGGAATAACCCGGAATGAGCAGCCAGTGAGGGGTTGGGAATAACCTGGAATGAGCAGCCAGTGACGTGTTGGGAATAACCCGGAATGATCTCGGCCAGTGAGGGGTTGGGAATAACCCGGAATGAGCAGCCAGTGAGGGGTTGGGAATAACCCGGAATGAGCAGCCAGTGAGGTGTTGGGAATAACCCGGAAAGAGCAGCCAGTGAGGTGTGGGAATAACCCGGAATGATCTCGGCCAGTGAGGTGTTGGGAATAACCCGGAATGAGCAGCCAGTGAAGGGTTGGGAATAACGCGGAATGAGCAGCCAGTGAGGTGTTGGGAATAACCCGGAATGATCTCGGCCTGTGAGGTGTTGGGAATAACCCGGAATGAGCAGCCAGTGAGGTGTTGGGAATAACCCAGAATGAGCAGCCAGTGAGGGGTTGGGAATAACCCGGAATGAGCAGCCAGTGAGGGGTTGGGAATAACCCGGAATGAGCAGCCAGTGACGTGTTGGGAATAACCCGGAATGATCTCAGCCAGTGAGGTGTTGGGACTAACCCGGAATGAGCAGCCAGTGAGGGGTTGGGAATAACCCGGAATGAGCAGCCAGTGAGGGGTTGGGAATAACCTTTATTGAGCAGCCAGTGAGTGGTTGGGAATAACCCGGAATGATCTCGGGCTGAGAGGTGTTGGGAATAACCCGAAATGAGCAGCCAGTGAGGTGTTGGGAATAACCCAGAATGAGCCGCCAGTGAGGGGTTGGGAATAACCCGGAATGAGCAGCCAGTGAGGGGTTGGGAATAACCCGGAATGAGCAGCCAGTGAGGTGTTGGGAATAACCCGGAATGAGCAGCCAGTGAGGGGTTGGGAATAACGCGGAATGAGCAGCCAGTGAGGTGTTGGGAATAACCCGGAATGATCTCGGCCTGTGAGGTGTTGGGAATAACCCGGAATGAGCAGCCAGTGACGTGTTGGGAATAACCCGGAATGATCTCGGCCAGTGAGGTGTTGGGAATAACCCGGAATGAGCAGCCAGTGAGGTGTTGGGAATAACCCGGAATGAGCAGCCAGTGAAGGGTTGGGAATAACGCGGAATGAGCAGCCAGTGAGGGGTTGGGAATAACCCGGAATGAGCAGCCAGTGAGGGGTTGGGAATAACCTGGAATGAGCAGCCAGTGACGTGTTGGGAATAACCCGGAATGATCTCGGCCAGTGAGGGGTTGGGAATAACCCGGAATGAGCAGCCAGTGAGGGGTTGGGAATAACCCGGAATGAGCAGCCAGTGAGGTGTTGGGAATAACCCGGAAAGAGCAGCCAGTGAGGTGTGGGAATAACCCGGAATGATCTCGGCCAGTGAGGTGTTGGGAATAACCCGGAATGAGCAGCCAGTGAAGGGTTGGGAATAACGCGGAATGAGCAGCCAGTGAGGTGTTGGGAATAACCCGGAATGATCTCGGCCTGTGAGGTGTTGGGAATAACCCGGAATGAGCAGCCAGTGAGGTGTTGGGAATAACCCAGAATGAGCAGCCAGTGAGGGGTTGGGAATAACCCGGAATGAGCAGCCAGTGAGGGGTTGGGAATAACCCGGAATGAGCAGCCAGTGACGTGTTGGGAATAACCCGGAATGATCTCAGCCAGTGAGGTGTTGGGACTAACCCGGAATGAGCAGCCAGTGAGGGGTTGGGAATAACCCGGAATGAGCAGCCAGTGAGGGGTTGGGAATAACCTTTATTGAGCAGCCAGTGAGTGGTTGGGAATAACCCGGAATGAGCAGCCAGTGAGGGGTTGGAAATAACCCGGAATGAGCAGCCAGTGACGTGTTGGGAATAACCCGGAATGATCTCGGCCAGTGAGGTGTTGGGAATAACCCGGAATGAGCAGCCAGTGAGGTGTTGGGAATAACCCAGAATGAGCAGCCAGTGTGGAGTTGGGATTAACCCGGAATGAGCAGCCAGTGAGGGGTTGGGAATAACCAGGAATGAACAGCCAGTGAGGGCTTGGGAATAACCCGGAATGAGCAGCCAGTGAGGGATTGGGAATAACCCGGAATGAGC
This sequence comes from Scyliorhinus torazame, assembly GCF_047496885.1. Taxonomy (NCBI): domain Eukaryota; kingdom Metazoa; phylum Chordata; class Chondrichthyes; order Carcharhiniformes; family Scyliorhinidae; genus Scyliorhinus; species Scyliorhinus torazame. Next base: position 7,217,660 of record NC_092737.1, read on the forward strand.
AGCCAGTGAGGTGTTGGGAATAACCTGGAATGAGCAGCCAGTGAGGTGTTGGGAATAACCCGGAATGAGCAGCCAGTGAGGGGTTGGGAATAACCCGGAATGATCAGCCAGTGAGGGGTTGGGAATAACACGGAATGAGCAGCCAGTGACGTGTTGGGAATAACCCGGAATGAGCAGCCAGTGAGGGGTTGGGAATAACCCGGAATGAGCAGCCAGTGAGGTGATGGGAATAACCCGGAATGAGCAGCCAGTGAGGTGTTGGGAATAACCCGGAAAGAGCAGCCAGTGAGGTGTTGGGAATAACCCGGAATGATCTCGGCCAGTGAGGTGTTGGGAATAACGCGGAATGAGCAGCCAGTGAGGTGTTGGGAATAACCCGGAATGATCTCGGCCTGTGAGGTGTTGGGAATAACCCGGAATGAGCAGCCAGTGACGTGTTGGGAATAACCCGGAATGATCTCGGCCAGTGAGGTGTTGGGAATAACCCGGAATGAGCACCCAGTGAGGTGTTGGGAATAACCCGGAATGAGCAGCCAGTGAAGGGTTGGGAATAACGCAGAATGAGCAGCCCGTGTGGGGTTGGGAATAACCCGGAATGAGCAGCCAGTGAGGGGTTGGGAATAACCTGGAATGAGCAGCCAGTGACGTGTTGGGAATAACCCGGAATGATCTCGGCCAGTGAGGGGTTGGGAATAACCCGGAATGAGCAGCCAGTGAGGGGTTGGGAATAACCCGGAATGAGCAGCCAGTGAGGTGTTGGGAATAACCCGGAATGAGCAGCCAGTGAGGTGTTGGGAATAACCCGGAATGAGCAGCCAGTGAGTGGTTGGGAATAACCCGGAATGAGCAGCCAGTGAGGTGATGTCAATAACCCGGAATGAGCAGCCAGTGAGGTGATGGGAATAACCCGGAATGAACAGCCAGTGAGGTGTTGGGAATAACCCGGAATGATCTCACCCAGTGAGGTGTTGGGAATAACCCGGAATGATCTCAGCCAGTGAGGTGTTGGGAATAACCCAGAATGAGCAGCCAGTGAGGTGTTGGGAATAACCCGGAATGAGCAGCCAGTGAGGTGTTGGGAATAACCCGGAATGAGCAGCCAGTGAGGGGTTGGGAATATCCCGGAATGAGCAGCCAGTGAGGTGTTGGGAATAACCCGGAATGAGCAGCCAGTGAGGGGTTGGGAATAACCCGGAATGAGCAGCCAGTGAGGGGTTGGGAATAATCCGGAATGAGCAGCCAGTGAGGGGTTGGGAATAACCCGGAATGAGCAGCCAGTGAGAGGTTGGGAATAACCCGGAATGAGCAGCCAGTGAGGTGTTGGGAATAACCCGGAATGAGCAGCCAGTGAGGTGTTGGGAATAACCCGGAATGATCTCGGCCAGTGAGGTGTTGGGAATAACCCGGAATGAGCAGCCAGTGAGGGGTTGGGAATAACGCGGAATGAGCAGCCAGTGAGGTGTTGGGAATAACCCGGAATGATCTCGGCCTGTGAGGTGTTGGGAATAACCCGGAATGAGCAGCCAGTGACGTGTTGGGAATAACCCGGAATGATCTCGGCCAGTGAGGTGTTGGGAATAACCCGGAATGAGCAGCCAGTGAGGTGTTGGGAATAACCCGGAATGAGCAGCCAGTGAGGGGTTGGGAATAACCTGCAATGAACAGCCAGTGAGGGGTTGGGAATAACCCGGAATGAGCAGCCAGTGAGGGGTTGGGAATAACCCGGAATGAGCAGCCAGTGACGTGTTGGGAATAACCCGGAATGATCTCGGCCAGTGAGGTGTTGGGAATAACCCGGAATGTGCAGCCAGTGAGGTGTTGGGAATAACCCGGAATGAGCAGCCAGTGAGGTGATGGGAATAACCCGGAATGAGCAGCCAGTGAGGTGATGGGAAAACCCAGAATGAGCAGCCAGTGAGGTGATGGGAATAACCCGGAATGAGCAGCCAGTGAGTGGTTGGGAATAACCCCGAATCAGCAGCCAGTGAGGTGATGGGAATAACCCGGAATGAGCAGCCAGTGAGTGGTTGGGAATAACCCCGAATCAGCAGCCAGTGAGGTGATGGGAATAACCCGGAATGAGCAGCCAGTGAGGGGTTAGAATCATAGAATCATAGAAGTTTACAGCATGGAAACAGGCCCTTCGGCCCAACCAGTCCATGCCGCCCAGTTTTTACCATTAAGCTAGTCCCAGTTGCCCGCACTTGGCCCATAACCCTCTATACCCATCTTACCCATGTAACTATCTAAATGTTTTTTAAAAGACACAATTGTACCTGCCTCTACTACTACCTCTGGCAGCCCATTCCAGACACTCACTACCCTCTGAGTGAAGAAATTGCCCCTCTGGGCCCTTCTGAATCTCTCCCCTCTCACCTTAAACCTATGCCCTCTAGTTTTAGACTCCCCTACCTTTGGGAAAAGATGTTGACTATCTACCTTATCTATGCCCCTCATTATTTTATAGACCTCTATAAGATCACCCCTAAGCCTCCTACGCGCCAAGGAAAAAAGTCCCAGTCTATCCAGCCTCTCCTTATAACTCAAACCATCAAGTCCCGGCAACATCCTAGTAAATCTTTTCTGCACTCTTTCCAGTTTAATAATATCCTTCCTATAATAGGGTGACCAGAACTGCACACAGTATTCCAAGTGTGGCCGTACCAATGTCTTGTACAACTTCAACAAGATGTCCCAACTCCTGTATTCAATGTTCTGACCAATGAAACCAAGCATGCCGAATGCCTTCTTCACCACCCTGTCCACCTGCGACTCCACCTACAAGGAGCTATGAACCTGTACTCCTAGATCTCTTTGTTCTATAACTCTCCCCAACGCCATACCATTAACTGAGTAGGTCCTGGCCTGATTCGATCTGCCAAAATGCATCACCTCACATTTATCTAAATTAAACTCCATCTGCCATTCGTCGGCCCACTGGCCTAATTGATCAAGATCCCTTTGCAATCCTAGATAACCTTCTTCAGTATCCACTGTGCCACCAATCTTGGTGTCATCTGCAAACTTACTAACCATGCCTCCTAAATTCTCATCCAAATCATTAATAATAATCACAAATAACAGTGGACCCAGCACCGATCCCTGAGGCACACCACTGGTCACAGGCCTCCAGTTTGAAAAACAACCCTCTACAACCACCCTCTGCCTTCTGTCGTCCAGCCAATTTTGAATCCAATTGGCAACCTCACCCTGGATCCCGTGAGCTTTAACCTTCTGCAACAACCTACCATGCGGTACCTTGTCAAAGGCTTTGCTAAAGTCCATGTAGACAACGTCTACTGCACTGCCCTCATCTACCTTCTTGGTCACCCCCTCAAAAAACTAAATCAAATTTGTGAGACATGATTTTCCACGCACAAAGCCATGCTGACTGCCCCGAATCAGTCCTTGCCTCTCTAAATGCTTGTAGATCCTGTCTCTCAGAATACCTTGTAGCAACTTACCTACTACAGACGTTAGGCTCACCGGTCTGTAGTTCCCAGGCTTTTCCCGGCTGCCCTTCTTAAACAAGGGCACAACATTCGCCACTCTCCAATCTTTAGGCACCTCACCTGTGGCTGCCGATGATTCAAATATCTCTGTTAGGGGACCCGCAATTTCCTCCCTAGCCTCCCACAACACCCTGGGATACATTTCATCAGGTCCCGGGGATTTATCTACCTTGATGCGCTTTAAGACTTCCAGCACCTCCTTCTCTGTAATATGCACACTTCTCAAGACATCACTATTTATTTCCCTTCGTTTCCTAACATCCATGCCTTTCTCCACCGTGAATACCGATGAGAAATATTCATTCAGGATCTCACCCAACTCTTGTGGCTCTGCACATAGATGCCCTTGTTGATCCTTAAGAGGCCCTACTCTGTCCCTAGTTACTCTTTTCCCCTTTATGTATTTGTAGAATCTCTTTGGATTCTCCCTTGCATTATTTGCCAAAGCAATTTCATGTCCCCTTTTTGCCCTCCTGATTTCCCTCTTAACTCTATTTCGATAGGGTTGGGAATAACCCGGAATGAGCAGCCAGTGAGGTGTTTGGAATAACCATGAATGAGCAGCCAGTGAGGGGTTGGGAATAACCCGGAATGAGCAGCCAGTGAGGGGTTGGGAATAACCCGGAATGAGCAGCCAGTGAGGGGTTGGGAATAACCAGGAATGAACAGCCAGTGAGGTGTTGGGAATAACTCGGAATGAGCAGCCAGTGAGGTGATGGGAATAACCCGGAATGAGCAGCCAGTGAGGGGTTGGGAATAACCCGGAATGAGCAGCCAGTGAGGGGTTGGGAATAACCCAGAATGAGCAGCCAGTGAGGTGTTGGGAATAATCCGGAATGGGCAGCCAGTGAGGGGTTGGGAATAACCCGGAATGAGCAGCCAGTGAGGTGATGGGAATAACCCGGAATGAGCAGCCAGTGAGGGGTCGGGAATAACCCGGAATGAGCAGCCAGTGAGGGATTGGGAATAACCCGGAATTAGCAGCCAGTGAGGGGTTGGGAATAACCCGGAATGAGCAGCCAGTGAGGGGTTGGGAATAACCCGGAATGAACAGACAGTGAGGTGATGGGAATAACCCGGAATGAGCAGCCAGTGAGGTGTTGGGAATAACCCGGAAGGAGCAGCCAGTGAGGTGTTGGGAATAACCCGGAATGAGCAGCCAGTGAGGTGATGGGAATAACCCGGAATGAGCAGCCAGTGAGGGGTTGGGAATAACCCGGAATGAGCAGCCAGTGAGGGGTTGGGAATAACCCGGAATGATCTTGGCCAGTGAGGTGTTGGGAATAACCCGGAATGAGCAGCCAGTAAGGTGTTGGGAATAACCCGGAATGAGCAGCCAGTGAGGGGTTGGGAATAACCCGGAATGAGCAGCCAGTGAGATGATGAGAATAACCCGGAATGAGCAGCCAGTGAGGGGTTGGGAATAACCCGGAATGAGCAGCCAGTGAGGGGTTGGGAATAACCCGGAATGATCTCGGCCAGTGAGGTGTTTGGAATAACCCGGAATGAGCAGCCAGTGAGGGGTTGGGAATAACCCGGAATGAGCAGCCAGTGAGGGGTTGGGAATAACCCTGAATGAGCAGCCAGTGAGGGGTTGGGAATAACCCGGAATGAGCAGCCAGTGAGGGGTTGGGAATAACCAGGAATGAACAGCCAGTGAGGTGTTGGGAATAACTCGGAATGAGCAGCCAGTGAGGTGATGGGAATAACCCGGAATGAGCAGCCAGTGAGGGGTTGGGAATAACCCGGAATGAGCAGCCAGTGAGGGGTTGGGAATAACCCAGAATGAGCAGCCAGTGAGGTGTTGGGAATAATCCGGAATGGGCAGCCAGTGAGGGGTTGGGAATAACCCGGAATGAGCAGCCAGTGAGGTGATGGGAATAACCCGGAATGAGCAGCCAGTGAGGGGTCGGGAATAACCCGGAATGAGCAGCCAGTGAGGGATTGGGAATAACCCGGAATTAGCAGCCAGTGAGGGGTTGGGAATAACCCGGAATGAGCAGCCAGTGAGGGGTTGGGAATAACCCGGAATGAACAGACAGTGAGGTGATGGGAATAACCCGGAATGAGCAGCCAGTGAGGTGTTGGGAATAACCCGGAAGGAGCAGCCAGTGAGGTGTTGGGAATAACCCGGAATGAGCAGCCAGTGAGGTGATGGGAATAACCCGGAATGAGCAGCCAGTGAGGGGTTGGGAATAACCCGGAATGAGCAGCCAGTGAGGGGTTGGGAATAACCCGGAATGATCTTGGCCAGTGAGGTGTTGGGAATAACCCGGAATGAGCAGCCAGTGAGGTGTTGGGAATAACCCGGAATGAGCAGCCAGTGAGGGGTTGGGAATAACCCGGAATGAGCAGCCATTGAGATGATGAGAATAACCCGGAATGAGCAGCCAGTGAGGGGTTGGGAATAACCCGGAATGAGCAGCCAGTGAGGGGTTGGGAATAACCCGGAATCATCTTGGCCAGTGAGGTGTTGGGAATAACCCGGATTGAGCAGCCAGTGAGGTGTTGGGAATAACCCAGAATGAGCAGCCAGTGAGGGGTTGGGAATAACCCGGAATGAGCAGCCAGTGAGGGGTTGGGAATAACCCGGAATGATCTTGGCCAGTGAGGTGTTGGGAATAACCCGGAATGAGCAGCCAGTGAGGGGTTGGGAATAACCCAGAATGAGCAGCCAGTGAGGGGTTGGGAATAACCCGGAATGAGCAGCCAGTGAGGGGTTGGGAATAACCCAGAATGAGCAGCCCGTGAGGGGTTGGGAATAATCCGGAATGAGCAGCCAGTGAGGGGTTGGGAATAACCCGGAATGAGCAGCCAGTGAGGTGATGGGAATAACCCGGAATGAGCAGCCAGTGAGGGGTTGGGAATAACCCGGAATGATCTCGGCCAGTGAGGTGTTGGGAATAACCCGGAATGAGCAGCCAGTGAGGGGTTGGGAATAACCCGGAATGAGCAGCCAGTGAGGGGTTGGGAATAACCCCAAATGAGCAGCCAGTGAGGGGTTGGGAATAACCGGGAATGAACAGCCAGTGAGGGGTTGGGAATAACCCGGAATGAGCAGCCAGTGAGGGGTTGGGAATAACCGGGAATGAACAGCCAGTGAGGGGTTGGGAATAACCCGGAATGAGCAGCCAGTGAGGGCTTGGGAATAACCCGGAATGAGCAGCCAGTGAGGTGTTGGGAATAACCCGGAATGAGCAGCCAGTGAGGTGTTGGGAATAACCTGGAATGAGCAGCCAGTGAGGTGTTGGGAATAACCCGGAATGAGAAGCCAATGAGGGGTTGGGAATAACCCGGAATGAGCAGCCAGTGAGGGGTTGGGAATAACCCGGAATGAGCAGCCAGTGAGGTGTTGGGAATAACCCGGAATGAGCAGCCAGTGAGGTGATGGGAATAACCCGGAATGAGCAGCCAGTGAGGTGATTTATGGGTTCACCTGGGATGCCCACCTTGTTTGGCCGAATCAGGGACAGGAATCACAGTTGCATTTAAGATGTTTGCTTTCCTCGCAAGTTCATGGGGTGTATTGAAGCGACTACATCGCAAGGCATTCAAACCAACCCACCACCCCCTCCAGTCCCAAGCATACCCACCAGCCAGCCAGTATAAACAGTCCTGTTTACATAGTTGTAACAGTGGAGTGCAGCCAGATTATTCTGAATCCTTCGTCCGTCCAACTCTGCTGCTGTTTTGTTCGAAGCAGCCAGTGCTTCAAACCAGTGGCAAGTGTGTTCGAAAGGAGCAGAACATTGGACCCAGTCCTCAGCGGAGATAATAAAAAAAAACTCCTTTTGTTTCATATCCTTGGCACGGGGCCCCCCTCTCGTTTCTCTGCAGCTTAATATTTAAGTCCCCATTTTAATGCTGACTCCTGCAACTATGGAGATTGTTTTGGGGCTGCCTGGGTGGGCTTCGTGCGCAGGCGACCAGCAAGATGTCCTGGGAACGTGGGATTGGATCAGACTTGCGGGAAGGATGTCGCGCTCAAAATCAACTTCAACGAAAGTCCTTTCCGTCAGCCGTGATTGGGTGAAGGGCTCCTCCGATCTCGGATTCAGAATGTTTAAGCCCCAGTGCAGGGATTTGGGCGGCACAGCACAGTGGTTAGCACAGCGGCTTCACAGCTCCAGGGACCCGGGTTCGATTCCCGTCTTGGGTCACTGTCTGTGTGGAGTCTGCACGTTCTCCCCGTGTCTGCGAGGGTTTCCTCCGGGTGCTCCGGTTTCCTCCCACAAGTCCCGAAAGGTGCGCAGGTTAGGGTGGGGCTATGGGGATAGGGCGCGAGGAGTGGCCCTAAGGAGGGGGCGCTCTTTCATGGGGCCACACAGACTCGATGGGCAGAATGGTCTCCTGCCGCACTGCATGAATTCTACGACACCATTATTCTCTGTGGGATCTTGCTGTGCAAATGTTGCCTGCTGCGTTTCCTACACTACAACAATGATTCCACTTCAGCAAGTTCATCATGGGTCTCACACAGTCAGACCATCCAGATTTTGAATGGAGGTACAGAAAGGCACGTCTGTTCATTGCCGCGAATCAGAGTTGTAAGGCCCAGAGAAGCGACTGTGGCTATATTTCAGTTGAAATTCAATTGAAGCATTCATTTCTCTCGTCCTGCTGACCTCGGGTCTAACAGCATTTAACTGTGATCTGTGTTTGACTTTTCAGCGTCGTGAAGGAAGAAATCTCTGACGACAATGCGAAGCTGCCCTGTTTCAATGGGAGGGTCGTGTCCTGGGTAAGAAGCCTTCACTATGGCCGGGGGGAGTGGGGGTGTGTGTGGGGTGGGGGGGGGGTGGGGGGGGGGGATCAGCAAGATATGTCAGTCCCCATAATAACAACAACGATCCCATCTACCCACCAACCCCCAAACCTCAACCCGCATGTTTACATAAACAAATGACAAAAATAAATCAGGGATTACCCGTAGTCACCCTTAATCTTACACAGCTTAATCAGAGGGTTAGATAGGGTGGACAGTGAGAGCCTTCTCCCGCGGATGGATATGGCTGGCACGAGGGGACATAGCCTTAAACTGAGGGGTAATAGATGTAGGACAGAGGTCAGGGGTAGGTTCTTTACGCAAAGAGTAGTGAGGCCGTGGAATGCCCTACCTGCTACAGTCGTGAACTCGCCAACATTGAGGGCATTTAAAAGTTTATTGGATAAACATATGGATGATAATGGCATAGTGTAGGTTAGATGGCTTTTGTTTCGGTGCAACATCGTGGGCCGAAGGGCCTGTACTGCGCTGTATCGTTCTGTGTTCTATGTAGCTCCCACCCCCACTCCAGGCCTCCAGCTCCTCCCGTCCACTGCCTCTTGTAAAACTCCTCCCCCTACCCTCGGTTCCTTCCCCCCCAACTTTCCACCCCGGCTAGACCACTCGGACCCTGTGCTGCCAGGCTCCGATGGCCGCAGCCCCTCTCCCCACCTCACTCCCGTTCACTGGCCGGCACACACCGGCCAGCGTGGAGGCCCCCGCCCGGGTCCCTTTCCCACTTGCCCGGCCCCAGGAAAGCCCAAAGATCCCCTTTTAGCACACAAACCCCGCCTATCCACCTACACCCCAAAGAACTCTCATTTCGAGTGAAAGTCCCGTCCCTTTCCTTGTCCAAATATATACCACCTTGGCTCCTTTAATCTCCACACCCGCGCGCAGTGATACAAAAAAGAAGAAAATACAGTCATGAGGTTACATCGGCACATGGCCATTCCTCAATTTGTCAGTTCTGCCACAGTCCTGCTTTCGCAAACTCCTCCGCTGCTTCCGCCGTTCCAAAATAAAAGTCCCTGAGCTTGTAAGTCACCCTCAGCTTCGCTGGATATACAATGCCGCACCGCACCTTGCTAATGTACAGTGCCCTCTTCACCCGGTTGAAGGCAGCCCGCCTCCTTGCCAGCTCCACCGTAAAGTCCTGGTATACACTTATACCAGCTCCAGCCCACTGCACCACCCGCTTCTGCTTGGCCCAGCTCAGGACCTTCTCCTTCACCCTCAGAGTCACTGCCCTTGGCGGCTCACTCGCCTTTGGTACAGGCCTCCACGACCGATGAGCCCGATCCAGTTCATATCGGGAGGGCTCCTCCCCCTCCCCCAGTAGTTTTGCCAGCATCGCGGCAAAATACTCAGTCGGCTTCGGTCCTTCAACTCCTTCGGGCAGCCCCACAATCCTCAAATTCTGTCGCCTGGATCTGTTTTCCAGGTCTTCCATTTTTCCTCGCAGATCCTTGTTAATGTCCATCACCTTCCGTATCTCCTTCCCCATCGAGGCAAGTTGATCACCGTGCTGCAATAACGTCTCCCCCACTTCCTTCAGCGGCTCCCCCTTGCTCTCGCACCTCCGCCACTGCGCTCACCACCTCCGTCCTCACCGGGGAAACCGCCTCCTCCACCAGCACACTCAAAACCTCCCTCATCTCCTTCCTCACCATCTCCATGCATTTCGCAATCTGCGCCAACTGCTTTTCAAATTCCGCAGCCATCACCTTGGTTATTTCTTCAGCCGTAAGCAGTGCGGCCTTCCCTGGTGCTCCAGCCTCCATTTTTCCTGGTGACCCCGCGGTGACCTGTCCACTCCCTGACGGACCTCCAGCTGGTTTTTTTCCGGCCGTTTTTTTGCTCACCCTCGACATTTTTCTTTGGGGTTTTTTTCCCTCCTGTGTCTTCTCAGTGCCTCCTCCGTGCCTTCTCCCTGCTTCTGCCGCCTCCGTGGACCCTGGGACCGGGCTTAAAGCCCCGAAATTGCCGTTCCCGAGCAGGGGCTCTCCATTGTGCGGACGCCTCCCGCCCGCCGTCACCGGAAGTCCCCCGCCCATAAGCTAACTTGACAGTAATGGGCAGTGAAATAAATTAATTGGACTTGGCATTGACGGCCAAAACCTCGTGCGCAAAATACGTCTGCCGGCAGAGGCCCTCGAGTGGTGTTTCATTGTTTGACGGAGTCTTTTCATCTCGATCTAATGCTTAACAGTTAAAACAACCTCATCCCCTCTGGAACAAAGTGGGGAAGATGGCCGCTGGAGCATTAACCTCAACCCTGGGCCTTTATGTTTCGAAACTTGTGCAGCGGTTTCTGCCTCGCCCCCAAGCCGGTCAAACGTGGCGGCTCGCAGGCCTGGAGGGGCTGCGGGTTCCATGTGCGGTCTGCGCTCGAGCCCAAATCCCGTCTCGCAACACGGTTGTCCTCGCCACCCTGGAATTGGGGGGGGTGCAAGCCTGCCGATCGTGAGATGTGGGTGGGGGCAGTAGGGTGAGCGGGTGGGCATCGGTGTGGAAGCTATTCCCCTGAGGACGAGGCAACATAATGATGCAGCCTCACGGGGTGGCGATAACCGCACGAGGCCCTCTCTTTGTGAGCCGTCTCGGCCGACTGCCTGTTATTAGTGGAGGACACGTCACAGCCTTTGCGGGGTTAAGTCAGCGGGGCCTTTTATTAGTTGTCCTGGCAGAGTGCCTGCGGTTGTTGTTTCCTTCAGGATGCTCATTAAGGAAACAATCATTTCTCTGATAGGAAACAGCTGTCACAGAATCGAAAGTTTCGACGTTGGCCCATATTGTAATGGCTTAAACTGCTCGGGGTTTTTTTTTTTGGACAGGAAGCTGTTGCGGCAGAATCTTGTTGTTCACTGCTCGCCATGGGATCACTTTCCATTTCAGTGTGACTTTATTGAGCGGCCGGGTGCTTGGATGTCCAAGTAGAAGAGGCTTCCTATCTCCCCGGTGCTTTCTGCAAGCAAAGCCTGGCTGATGGCACTGATGCTTTGGACCCCCACACTCTTTCTCTCTCCCCCCTCGCCCCCATCCCCCACCCAGGCCGCCATGCATCCGTCAAATGTTATTTTCCCATTCGAAAGTAAACACGTGGCGGTGGGGCGCACCAGGAGGGCTGCAGATTCCACGGCGAGCTTTCCCCCGAGCGGGGCTGCTCTTGGCGCCACAGCCGCAGGGCTCCTCTCCGAGTCGGGGGCTACCATTTGGGCCTTCTCGCCTCTGAGCCCAGTTGCCGCCTGTCGGCGAGCTGTTCCGCCACGGAGGCAGACCGTCGTAGCTAAGCTCAACCTTGATATCCAGCATTGGGGGAGTTGAGTTGGCCGCTGGGCAATATTCAGCCGACTTGCCCCCCCCCCCTTTCTCCGGCCGAGCGGTGTCGCCAGTTGTGACCACGATTGTACAGGTTGAGACGGGCTGATCCTACGTGAACTCCGAGCTGTGAGTCTGATCCACGGGGGACGGGTTTTTCCTGTGCCGTTTAATCAGAAAGCTGCCGCACTGAGGGTACTCATCCTTGGATAAGCTGCGCACGCTGTTTGAGTGGCTCCCTATTGCCTTCCTGCCCGTGCTCGTCCTGCACTAATATCGTTCTTGTTTCTTCCCCCCCCCCCCACGTAGTTGGTCTCCGCTGAAAGTTCGCAGTCGGAGCCGGCAGCTCACCCTGTCAGCAGTGTGGCGGACGTGCCCCCTCCGATAGAACGTACGGGAGGAATTGGCGACTCGAGGCCTCCATCCTTTCAGTGAGTAACACCACCAGTTTATTAACGCTGCCGCTGAGATCGGTTACTCGTGTTTCACCTGGGCGGGGGATGTGTGAGAGTATCTCTAAGACTGGGAGTAATGGTCAAAAGCATAGTTTTAAAAAGGTTGAGGAGTATAAGAGAGGAAGCTCTTCATTCGCCACTTGAAACCCCATCTTGACTGGCGGGCCGAAGGCCTGTGTTGCCTTGTTTTAAACTTGGTGCCTTTTTAAGCTGCAGTTCTGTCTCTCTGTTCTCGCGCGATTCCCCCCACACCCCCTAAAGGAGAGGCTGAACGCTTTTCCTGCTTCTTGCAGCGCCAACGTGACCGGGAGCCGGGAGAATTTGGACAACGAGACCGAGACGGAATCGGTGGTGCTGTCGCGGAGGGAGAAACCTCGACGGCGAGAGAGTATGGAGCACGGTGAGGGCAGAGGGCGGGGGCTGAACCCAAGGGGAGGCTGTAACCTAGCCCGGCCTCGCGAGGTTGGATGTACACCAATATTTGTACCCAGGCAGCGAACTTCCAAATATGTGTGGTGTAAACTGCTGTGTTCAAGTTGGTGTTGTCGGAGCAACTGCGAAAGATGTAAAGGCCCCAGTCCAGTGACCTCTTTAACTGAGCCAAACGCACTGGTCGGTCGTGAGTTGGGGTTTACGTTCTCTCCCTCCTTCTCCGCAAGAGGAACAACCACCTTTTGTACACTTGATCATCAATGCCTGCTTTAAGGTTTGTGTGCATGCCCAGTTAGGGCAAGTTGCTGCAATGTGGCTGTTGTGACAGTTTTAAAGCGATGTGTTCTGCGCTCTTCCAGGCCCCAGAGTTAACGGGCACCCAAAGATGGAGCGCCACCTTGCTGGCTACGAGAGCTCGTCCACGCTCCTGAGCAGCGAACTCGAAACAACCAGTTTCTGCGATTCAGACGAGGATGACGCAGCAAGCAGGTACACCTCTCGGATGTAATAACCCTTCCTCCTGCCCTCCTTTACAGAGCACCCTATCTTTGGACTTGTGGGAGGAAACCGGCGCACCCAGAGGAAACCCAGGCAGACACGGGGGGTGGGGGGGGGGGGAGAGAACAAGCAGACTCCGCACAGACAGTCATCCGAGGCTGGAATCGAACCCGGGGTCCCTGGCGCAGTGAGGCAGCGGTGCTAACCACTGTGCCTCACCTGCCCCAGAGCCGGTCCAGTGCCTCAGACATCGGAAGCCACGTCTGAGGGGCTGGTTTAGCACACTGGGCTAAATCGCTGGCTTTTAAAGCAGGCCAGCAGCACGGTTCAATTCCCGTACCAGCCTCCCCGAACAGGCGCCGGAATGTGGCGACTAGGGGCTTTTCACAGTAACTTCATTGAAGCCTACTTGTGACAATAAGCGATTTTCATTTTCAATCGCTCAATCCTCGTATTCCTGTGCTCACTAGCACGTGGCATTGGGAGTAAACCTGAGATTACTCTCTTTTTTTTTATAGTTCTGCTTTTTAATTTCAAATTTTGATAGCTGGAACTCGAGCTTTTGCACTTCCCGTGACACTTCCCGCAGGTGTTTGTCTGAAACACCTGGTGCATTGGTGACTTCCCACGTTCCACAGGATGCACTTTCTGCGACACAGGGCTGGGCTGGTGCGTCTGAACTTTTACAAACTATTTATTACGAGTAAAATAAGTTACCAATTACTCAACAGTCAACTTCTTACTCTATGTGGAAGTAAGATCCGAATGCAGCTGCCCTCTCGTGGAGAGCTCGTGTACCACTTGTTTAAGACTGGATTCAGAAACGTAAACTCAAAGCTTAATTTTGCCCGAAGTGCTAAACACAAACGAGGCTCGCGTGAAGCTCCCCTCACTCGGCCAAGATGCCACTGAATGGCGGAGCAGGCTCGCGAGACTGCTTCCGTGAAGTGGCCAGGTACGCAGGGAGCCGTGTCCCCAACGCGCACCAGAGTTTCTGAGAGGGTGGGGGAGGTCTGTTTGGGGGAGAGGGGGGGGGGGGGTTGCGGTGCGAGGATGGGACGTGTGTGGGTATGGTTCGCAGCATTCCGCCAACCTCCATACCTGCACAGGGCCGTTAGTTCGACCGCGCTCAGAACACCGCAGGCGGTGTTCGCCTCCTTACCTACGGAGGGAGATATTTGCGGTGGTGACATTCACCGAAGGCCGACTGGGCTGTAAGTGATTTGTTTTGTGAGGAAAGGTTGGTCAGTGGGCCTACACTCACTGGCGTTTGGAAGAATGAGAGGTGATCTTATTCATACAAGATTCTGAGGGGTGGATGCTGTGAGGGTGTTTCCCTTGTTGGGGGGGGGGGGGATCTAGAACGAAGGGGCACAGTATCAGAATAAGGGATCTCCCATTTAAAGCAAAAATGAGGAGGGTTTTGTTCTCCTGGGGCGTTTAATCCTTGCAGTTCTCTTCCCCATGGGGTACTGGAGGCTTGTTGAATATATCGAAGGTTGAGCTGGACAGATTATTGATCTACAAGAGAGTTGAGGGTTAAGTGGGGGGCAGGCCGGATTGTTGAGACCCCAGTCAGATCAGCCAGGATCGTATAGAAGGGCAGAGCAGGCTCGAGGTGCGCGAGAAAGATTAAAGCCACTTCGTACCAAGCTCACAGCGGTAATGTCCGTGAGGCGGAGGACAGATGGAGTTTCGTTCACGTTTATGTTTTATCTCTTCCCCCCCCCTCCCCCTTTAGATTTAGCAGCTCCACAGAACAAAGCAACTCCTCCCGGATCCTGAAACGCCACCGCCGCAGACGGAAGCAGCGGCCCCCGCGGCTCGAGCGGGTAAGAGCACCCTCGCCCACTGTGTTGTCGGGTGTTTGGAGCCAGGGCCCTGCCTTTTGAATCACGAAAGCTAAGTGTAAATGAGCGCGAGCGCGTGACCCCCTCGGCCTCCTTTCGCCAGAGACCACCTCCCCCGCCCTCCATCCCGCGCAGCCCTGCAGATCCTTCCCCTTCCAATATTTATCCCGTTCCCCTTTGGAAAGTTCCTATTGAATCCGCTTCCACACACGCCCCCCGTTCAGTGCTCCTCCTCTCTCCCTCTGGCTCTTTTACCGATTCTATTCAATTTGCGTATCTCCTGCCGCTGCAAACCGTTTCTCCCAATCTACCGCTTTAAAACCCTTTATCCGTTTGAACACCGATTAAACCTCCAAATTAGACTTCAGTCCCAGGTTCGTCCTTTTGCCAATTTGCACTCTGAGCATCAATCGGGACACACTCCCTCCGCCTCCTCCACGTGGCTCAAGCAACATTCCTCTTCAGAGCTGGGCCACGTGGCGGTCTTAAAGGGACCGCGCAGTGCAATAGGCAGGCCTCGCGCAGCGAACGGTACTGGGAGGGAGCGTCGCTCTTTGCCCTGCAGTCGTGGTTCAACGTGAATAGCACCCGAGGGACCTACTGTGATACATCACTAAACGGTGCCCTCATTCACCCCCTTTCATCTATTTCACAGCTTTGACGCTCTGAGTCAGGCTGCCCTCTGCGCATGGGGGCGGGTGTGGCCTGTTTTCACGACGCCCCGGCAAAATTATTTAGTATCGAATGTTAAACTCATCCTGTTCAGTTGGCGACTACTTGTTTCGGGGGTGGACGTCTCCTCAGATGTGTTCAGAATCTGCGCTAACTTCAGAGTGGGTGCAACGAAGGTTCGCTAGATTGGTCCCCGGCGCGGCGGCACAGTGGGTTAGCGCTGCTGCCTCACGGTGCCAGGGACCCGGGTTCAATCCCGGCCTCGGGTGACTGTCTGTGTGTGGAGTGTGCACGCTCTCCCCGTGTCTGCGTGGGTTTCCTCCCACAGTCCAAAGATGGTGCAGGTTGGGTGGATTGGCCGTGATAAAGTGCCCCTTCGTGCCCAGGGATGTGCAGGTTAGGTTAGGGGGTTATGGGTATTGGGCAGAGTGGGTCACTGCAGACTCGATGGGCCAAACGGCCTCCGTCGGCACTGTAGGAGTTCTACGCGCTGCCTTGCTTGATAAGAAACCATTGAGTAGAATGGGCTTCTATTCTCTTTTATATTAGAAGGATGAGAATTGAAATGTATAACATTCCGAGCCGATGCGGAGAGCCTCTTTCTCTCTTAGTTGGAAAGTTGAGGACCGGGACGGGGGGGTCACAGTCTCAGGATAAGAGGTCGCCCGTTTAGAACCTGGACTGAGAAATGTCTTCTCTCGGGTGGATTGTCCTCTTCAGAGGAAGATTGTTTCGTCTCGGTCTGGTACTTTCCCCATTGTTGTGTGGCTGCACAACCCAAGAGGCAAAGCTATAAACTGGCTCGGGATTGAAGCTTAATTTGTGTGACTCGATAGAATTCCCTCGCCCAGAGGGCTGTGGTTTCTTCATCATCAACACTGAGGGATAATGTGCGGGGAGGTGGGGAGCTCCGTCTTCCTCTCTCCTGCACGCCCGTGTGTTCTATCTTTCTTTGTCTCTCGCACATGATCCATCTCTCTCTCTCTCTCTCCGGCTGCCTCTCTCCCTCATCCCTTCTCTCCTATGTCTTATGTTTTTATCCAAAGTCATTGAAAATTGGAACAAGGAGTGAGCGAGGAGGAAGCGGATGCTTTATAGTTGCCGACACGTGGTTCCTGGGGAGGGTGCGGAATAACTCGCGAGCGGGAACCCTGGCCGGCTTTGCTTTCCTCTGACTGAAAACTGACCGAAATGATCGGCAGCTTGCTTTGCCCTTCTTTCCACCCGTCTCCGCCTTGCCCCCCCCCCCCCCCCCCCGGTGCTGGGGAGGGTGGTTGCAGGCCCGGGCTACTCATCCAGTGATTGCCGCCGCGGAATATGTACATGGACACCAGGATCAGGTATGCAGCTCGCCACCAGGAGTTGCCACTGGGGACACACACACACACCTGAGTAATCTCGTGAAAGTTGCCATCGTTGGGGGGGGGGCGGGGGGGTGTTAGGGATTGGGAGGTGGGGGCCATCGGTTTGAGATGGCCCAGCTCTGACTCGGCATTTCCGTTTTCCACCCCACACAGGCCTCCTCGTTCAGCAGCGTCACCGACTCGACAATGTCCCTGAACATCATCACAGTCACGTTGAATATGGGTGAGTGTGCTCTGCAATGCTTGAACCTGCTGTGCTCGAGTAGGCCTGACCCGGACAATGGGAGTGGACCTCCCTGCCCGTCGAGCCTGGCTGATTTCAGTTGAGGTGCCGTATCCCCACGTTCCTGCCTACTCCCCGTATCCCTCGATCTCCGGACAGACCATAAATCGGTCCATTCCTGCATTTTTTTATATTCAACGATGGGAGCACCCAACACTCTCTGGGGTGGAGAATACCGAACATCCACAGCCCTGCTGTGGAAGCAATTTCTCCTCATCCCAGTCCGAAATGATCGGCCCCTTATCCAGAGACTGGGCCCCTCTGTTCGAGATTCCCACCCACGGGGAAGCAACCTCACAGTGACCGCCTTTACAAACCCCTTCACAGTCCTGTATGTTTAATTGCGATCACCCCTCGTTCTTGTGACCCAGTTTGCTCCGCCTCTCTGATCCCAGGATAACCGCCTCATCCCAGGGATCAATTTAATGAGCCGTCACCAGCTGCCCCCAATGCAAGTCTCTCCTTAAATACGGAGACCAGAATTTCAGATGGTGTTCCAGGTGTACTGTGTCACGAGGTTCCTATGCTGTGCGTGTAAGCCAGCCGTCGCTCACAGAATTGCAGAAAAGAATGGGGTCATTTGGCTTGTGAGGGGTGCTTAGAGCTGAAGGGGATCATCAGCCGTGACCCTGATCGCACTTTAATCATAAAATCTAGGCCGTCGCTTCCAGTGCCCGAGATCAGGGTGCGCCGCACAGTTGGAGGCCGATGTCTTTCGGGTGGGACGTTAAATTGAGGCTCCCTAGAAGGTAACGGATCCCGCAGCGCGATTGAAGGAAGAGCTGGGAGTGTCCTGACGAATATTTCCCCTCAGGCAGATTATCAGATCACGATCTCGTTGCTGTGTATAAATTGGCTGCTGCGTTTCCCACATTGCAACAGTGACTTCACTTCAGAAGGGGCGGAGGGGTGGTGCTATGGAAATGCAGGCTTTTCCTATCTCTGGAGACAAATGGGACGAGGCATCGAATGCAGCGATGCTGTCCCGGTCCTCAGAAAACAGAACATACTGATTCCAGTTTCTCCCACTCTAGAAAAGTACAACTTTCTGGGCATCAGCATCGTTGGCCAGAGCAACGAGCGAGGGGACGGAGGCATTTACATCGGGTCAATAATGAAAGGTGGAGCAGTGGCTGCAGATGGGAGGATTGAACCGGGTGACATGCTGTTACAGGTAAGTTTGTGTGTGTGTGCCTGTGTGTGTGTTGTGTGCGTGCCTGTGTGTGGTGTGCGTGCCTGTGTGTGTGCGGTGTGCGTGCCTATGTGTGTGGTGTGCGTGCCTGTGTGTGGTGTGCATGTGCGTGTGCCTGTGTGTGTGTGGTGTGCGTGCCTGTGTGTGTGGTGTGCGTGCCTGTGTCGTGTGCGTGCCTGTGTGTGTGGTGTGCGTGCCTGTGTGTGTGTGGTGTGCCTGTGTGTGTGCGGTGTGCGTGCCTGTGTGTCGTGTGCCTGTGCGTGTGCCTGTGTGCGGTGTGCGTGCCTATGTGTGTGGTGTGCCTGTGTGTGTGCGCGGTGTGCGTGCCTGTGTGTCGTGTGCCTGTGTGTCGTGTGCCTGTGTGCGTGCCTGTGTGTGCGGTGTGCGTGCCTATGTGTGTGGTGTGCGTGTGCCTGTGTATGTGTGCCTGTGTGTGTGTGGTGTGCGTGCCTGTGTATGTGTGGTGTGCGTGCCTGTGTATGTGTGGTGTGCGTGCCTGTGTGTGGTGTGCGTGCCTGTGTGTGTGTGGTGTGCGTGCCTGTGTATGTGTGGTGTGCGTGCCTGTGTATGTGTGGTGTGCGTGCCTGTGTATGTGTGGTGTGCGTGCCTGTGTATGTGTGGTGTGCGTGCCTGTGTGTGTGTGGTGTGCGTGCCTGTGTGTGTGTGGTGTGCGTGCCTGTGTATGTGTGGTGTGCGTGCCTGTGTATGTGTGGTGTGCGTGCCTGTGTGTGTGTGGTGTGCGTGCCTGTGTGTGTGTGTGGTGTGCGTGCCTGTGTATGTGTGGTGTGCGTGCCTGTGTGTGTGTGGTGTGCGTGCCTGTGTATGTGTGGTGTGCGTGCCTGTGTATGTGTGGTGTGCGTGCCTGTGTATGTGTGGTGTGTGTGCCTGTGTGTGTGTGGTGTGCGTGCCTGTGTATGTGTGGTGTGCGTGCCTGTGTGTGTGTGGTGTGCGTGCCTGTGTATGTGTGGTGTGCGTGCCTGTGTGTGTGTGGTGTGCGTGCCTGTGTGTGTGTGGTGTGCGTGCCTGTGTATGTGTGGTGTGCGTGCCTGTGTGTGTGTGGTGTGCGTGCCTGTGTATGTGTGGTGTGCGTGCCTGTGTGTGTGTGGTGTGCGTGCCTGTGTATGTGTGGTGTGCGTGCCTGTGTATGTGTGGTGTGCGTGCCTGTGTATGTGTGGTGTGCGTGCCTGTGTGTGTGTGGTGTGCGTGCCTGTGTATGTGTGGTGTGCGTGCCTGTGTGTGTGTGGTGTGCGTGCCTGTGTATGTATGGTGTGCGTGCCTGTGTATGTGTGGTGTGCGTGCCTGTGTATGTGTGGTGTGCGTGCCTGTGTGTGTGTGGTGTGCGTGCCTGTGTATGTGTGGTGTGCGTGCCTGTGTGTGTGTGGTGTGCGTGCCTGTGTATGTGTGGTGTGCGTGCCTGTGTGTGTGTGGTGTGCGTGCCTGTGTATGTGTGGTGTGCGTGCCTGTGTATGTGTGGTGTGCGTGCCTGTGTATGTGTGGTGTGCGTGCCTGTGTATGTGTGGTGTGCGTGCCTGTGTGTGTGTGGTGTGCGTGCCTGTGTGTGTGTGGTGTGCGTGCCTGTGTATGTGTGGTGTGCGTGCCTGTGTGTGTGTGGTGTGTCGTTGTTGGTACTTGCTTATCCAGGCACGTGGAGAGTATCCCATCACACTCATGACTTCTGTTAAGTCTCTAGACATTGGTCCCCTCCAGGGTTTTGCTGGTGGGGGATTCACTCGGGGTAAAGCTGTGAATGTCCGGGGCTGCCTTGCTGTGACGCCTGGGTACCGAGTTGTTATGGATGGGGAGGATCTTTTTTTTGCTGGCTGCAGAATTGTTAATGGTCACGTGTGACTGCTTGCGCTGGGTTCCTGCTCACTCCATCACTCACTGTGGCTCCCTCTTCCCCTTCAGGTGAACGATATAAACTTTGAGAACATGAGCAATGATGACGCGGTGCGGGTTCTGAGGGAGATCGTTCACAAGCCTGGGTAAGTGACAGTGCCGCCTGACACTGTTGAATAGCTTGTCTCCCCCACCCTCGCTGTGAGCGAGCCTGTTGATCGTACTGTCTTTGAATGTGGATTGTGTCGATTGTTCCACTCGCCTTGGGGAAGGTGCCAGGCAGGTGGTACCCGGTCTGAGACAGTTAAATTATGATGACAGATTCTGCTGGTCAAAAGGGTTTGATAGATAAATACAACAAAA
This sequence comes from Scyliorhinus torazame, assembly GCF_047496885.1. Classification (NCBI taxonomy): domain Eukaryota; kingdom Metazoa; phylum Chordata; class Chondrichthyes; order Carcharhiniformes; family Scyliorhinidae; genus Scyliorhinus; species Scyliorhinus torazame. Next base: position 7,238,206 of record NC_092737.1, read on the forward strand.
CTATTTCTTCTGATGTGGTGAGTCCAGAACCAGGGGTAGTGGGGAGGGGAGGGGAAAGGTGGCAGAAACTCAAAGGTCGAGCCAGGCCATTCAGAGGGGCTGCCAGGAGAAGCCTCTTCACACAGAAGGGGGCGGAAATCTGCAACCCTCTTCAATTCGAGGGACTCCTCAAAAATGTGACGTCACAAGAATGTTGAAGGGTGAGAAACTTGTGAGCGTTGCTACTCGAAGAGATTTGGGCGTGCAGGAACACACGTTGACATGTGGGTGCAGCAAGCAATTAGGGCGGCGATTGGCATCTATTGCCAGGGGGTCGGGGTACAGGGCGCCTTGCTCGAGTTCTGCACAACCAAGTTAGGTGTCGTTCCCCGGTTGTTTTGAGAAGGACACTGGGTCATGAAACCCAAGCCGTCCCTAGGTTCCTGTCTCTGTCCCCCGCTTGCGGCAAAGGGCCTGAGCTTTGTTCGATGACATTCATGACCGGGGGGTGGGGGGGGCTCGATTCCACGGCTTGGAATCACGTCAAGGAATCAGTTGGAAGTCTGGTCGCTTTTGTCCACTGCATGGGTCACGCAAGATGAACAAATGACTCTTCACTCAAAGGCTTGTGAATCTTAGGAATCCGCCCCCTCACTCGGAACGCTCCATCGTTGCGGCAGACAGGTTTTTGGGTCTCCGGATAAGTACGGGCGATGGGCAGGAAAGTGGAGTTGAAAAATGCGATGTGTTTCCCCCGTTTGAAAGCTCCTGTATATTTTGTTTGACATTAATCGGCATGCTTTCTTTCCCCTCTTTTTAAGGCCAATCATTTTAACAGTTGCCAAATGCTGGGACCCATCGCCTCAGGGCTATTTCACCTTGCCCAGAAGTAAGTGTCAAACGAGCAGTATGAAGACTAAACATTTCACTGCATTTAAGAGCAGAATGTTCTGTTCCTCACTAATAAGTTTTAATTGATTTGTGAGGCGATGTTTCAATGCCTCAAGCTCAGGCATTTTAGCAATTCTTGACTGCCCACGTCAAACAGGACAGGTACAGCACGGGGTTAGATACAGAGTAAAGCTCCCTCTACACTGTCCCCATCAAACACTCCCAGGACAGGTACAGCACGGGGTTAGATACAGAGTAAAGCTCCCTCTACACTGTCCCCATCAAACACTCCCAGGACAGGTACAGCACGGGGTTAGATACAGAGTAAAGCTCCCTCTACACTGTCCTCATCAAACACTCCCAGGACAGGTACAGCACGGGGTTAGATACAGAGTAAAGCTCCCTCTACACTGTCCCCATCAAACACTCCCAGGACAGGTACAGCACGGGTTTAGATACAGAGTAAAGCTCCCTCTACACTGTTCCCATCAAACACTCCCAGGACAGGTATAGCACGGGGTTAGATACAGAGTAAAGCTCCCTCTACACTGTCCCCATCAAACACTCCCAGGACAGGTACAGCACGGGGTTAGATACAGAGTAAAGCTCCCTCTACACTGTCCCCATCAAACACTCCTAGGACAGGTACAGCACAGGGTTAGATACAGAGTTAAGCTCTCTCCCAGGTGTGATAATGCAGTGCAGATGGGGGCGGGAAGCACAGTGAGGGGGGAGTTTGATTGTCCGAGTGATTGAAGTGCTTTGTGCTTTAACCTCTTGTTGACCCTGTTCTCTTGTTTTGTTTTTGTTGTTGTCCCTCTCCCTCTCTCTCCTCTACAGATGTCCCACACTCACTGATGCGATTCTCTGTGCCTCTTTCTGTAGATGAGCCCATCAGACCCATCGATCCAGCCGCCTGGGTGTCTCACTCCGTCGCTCTGACTGGAGCCTATCCAGCTTACGGAGCCAGCTCGTCCATGAGCACGATCACTTCGAGCAGCTCGATCACTGAAACCGAGCGTAAGTCACTCCCGTTGTGGGGGGGGAACGTGTCAGTCCTGGTTGGGTAGCACAACACCCGTGGGCCGTGCCCAAGTCACGATCGATCAATCCAAGCTTCTTTGACACCTGCACCAGTGGGGATGTGGCTCACCCGTTGTCTTCCCAAAGGAACACCGCCGAGCCCAGCCAGCTGGGGTGGACTATATGTATCATCACAGTTGATGTTCGCTCCTGCTCTCCTTTTCCCTTGAGAGACAGAACCTGTTCACGGCTCTGAAGGCGTTCAACCCTCTGGGGGTTGAGAATTCCAAAGATTCGAGAAATCCCTCATCCCAGAGACCAGTTGGTGAATCCTCTCCTCTGGGGACCCTGTCGCCTGCTCCCTGTTCCCATTTGTATCGGCAGCAGGACTCTCAGTCCTGTCAGCCCCTCTCGTTTAGGTGATTGATTATCTTGCGGTTCTGAATTCTCGACTGCTGTGTCAATTCCTCTCCCTTCCCTCCACGGTCGCAAGTTGATTTGGATTAGGATAGTGTGGTACAGGACCGCACGGTGGCGCAGTGGGTTAGCACTGCTGCCTCACGGCGCCGAGGTCCCAGGTTCGATCCCGGCTCTGGGTCACTGTCCGTGTGGAGTTTGCAGATTCTCCCCATGTTCGCGTGGGTTTCGCCCCCACAACCCAAAGATGTGCAGGGTAGGTGGTTTGGCCAACGCTAAATTGCCCCTTAATTGGAAAAAAAAAAAGAATTGGATACTCTTTAAAAAAATAAATTGTTTTTTTAAAGGATAGTGTGGTACTCAGTCAGCAGTGTTTCGAGCAGTAAAGGGAGAGAGCTTTTGTGTCGCTCATTTCACAGCCTCCGAGGCCACTGCTGGGCTTTTCAAAGCTTCGTAAACGTTCCCCTCCAAGTCGCTCCCCACCCTGACTGGGAAATATATCGGCCGTTCCTTCACTGTCGCTGGGTCAAAATCCTCGAACTCCCTCCCCAAACGGCACGGTGGGTGGACCCGCTGCCGTTCCAACAAGGCAGCTCGCCCCACTTTCTCAAGGCAGCTAGAGACCAGTGCCTGCCCAGCCAGCCAGCGACACCCACAACCTGCCGAAGGATTTGTCTTAAAACGTAGGAAAGACGGCAGCCAAACTGCACGTAGGACGCTCCCCCAGACTGCAGTGTGTTCAGAATAAGGGGGCCGCCCGTTTATAGTGGAGTTTAGGTGAAATGTTTTCCGAGGGTATTGAGTATTTGGAATTCCCTTCCTCAAATTGAATATGTTTGAGACGGGTAGATTCTTGATAAACAAAGGGGAGTGAGGGGTTATCGGGAGTGAGGGGTGGGGAGGTTACAATCAGATCTCATTGAATGACGGAACAGGCTTGAGGGGCCGAGTGGCCGCCTTCTCCTAATTTGCAAGCTCATATTGAGATAGTGACAAAACAGTCTGTTTTTGAGAGGTTGGTTGAGGGGTAACTGTTAGCCAGGGGCACTCGGGACTTGAGAGGCGCGTTGGTTCGGCCCGTCCTCCTGATGTTGTCCCCCTGCCTGCGCTTTAGTGGGATGTTGCCTGATTCCTGAATGCTGGTTGTCGGCCTGCCAATCGTCTTAGAGACCTAAAGATTGAGCAGCGAGAATAAATGGAGCGAGCGGATATTCCGTGTGTGTTGGGCCCCTGTCCTGATCCGTGGCAACTCCCGTGTTGTAATCCGTCTGCATAATCTTTCTCCAGGGTTTGATGACTTCAACTTATCGATACACACGGATATGATGTCTGTTGCTAAGGCGATGGCTTCTCCTGAATCTGGCCTTGAAGTTCGGGACAGAATGTGGCTGAAAATTACAATCCCCAATGCATTCTTAGGTAGGTGACTTGTTAATAAGACTTGTATCACTCAAGATCGTGTATGCTGACAAGTTTAAGAATAAACACCGTAAAGGTGTTCACTGTAGACACAAAACACTACTTATTCACCAAGGTGATTAACATGTAACCATAGACTTCCAGTGTAAAGGTCATTCGCATTCTAAGCTCCTACTTTTTCAAAAGTGGTTAATTGCTGCGTAATTATAAAGTTACTGTTCAGCGTTACTCTCTTCGACGGTGCGAGTGTTATTCACCGTGTAACTGTACAGAGTTGCTCTTCCGCAGACTCAACCATAGAATAGAGCTGTACAATTTCTACAGCGCAGAAGGAGGCCATTCGGCCCCTCGAGTGTGCACCCACCCTCTAAGAGAGCACCCCGTCAGGGTTGCTCGTTGTAACCCCCGCCCCCACCCAGGACTGTCTCCCGCCCAGGACTGTCTGCCGTTTTTGTTTGCTGTGATGCCCGCTCCGGCTTGCCTCCGTTCCCCAACATTCTTTGCCCGTGTGCCCGGCTGCGGCGGGAAGGGATTGGACTAAACCTCGTGTTGTTCGCAGGCTCCGACGTCGTGGACTGGCTGTACCACCACATTGAGGGCTTCCAGGATCGCAGGGAGGCGAGGAAGTACGCCAGCAACCTACTGAAAGCAGGCTTCGTCCGTCACACGGTCAACAAAATAACCTTTTCCGAGCAGTGTTACTACATCTTCGGCGACTTCAGCGGCTGTGAAAATTGTGAGTGTGTCCAGAGAGAGCCTCTTCCTCACCTTGGACAGTAAGGTTTATACTCGTGGATCGGCAACGTTGGGGTATTGACTTTGGAGTGGGTGCCTTGCAGACTTACCAGAGGTTAAATTACGGGGGCGTGTTGCGCAGACTAGTCTTGTGTTCCCTTGAGCGTAGAAGTTTAACGGGAGATCTGGTTGAGGCGTTTAAGACAATTAAAGGATTCAATAGCGTTGAGAGAGAGAGAGAAACTACTTCCTCTGGTTGTGTGATGTGGGGAGTACGGAACAAGGGGGGGCAGAACTTTAGATTCAAATGGAACGCCCTCCCAGATAACTGTTGGGGCTGGCGGGGGGGGGGGGGGGGTCCAAACGCGTTTTCTAAACTTCGGATTTTCTTCAAGAACGTGGAATGAAGATACAGACCAGCCACAATGCAACTGAAAGGCAGAACAGATTCAAGGGGCCGAATGGCCCCCTGTTCCTATTGAGCTGTTTTCTTGGGGGGGGGGGGGGTTCATTGCTGGGGAAACAGATTTGGAAAAACATCGCCGAGTGCGCTGGGTGTTTCAAATCCCGAGGACTGGAATGATGGAGTTATGGGATGGGAAGGGAATGTTTGTTACATAGTAATAATCTTTATTATTGTCACAAGTAGGCTTACATTATCACTGCAATGAAGTTACTGTGAAAAGCCCCTAGTCGCCACACTCCGGCGCCTGTTCGGGTACACAGAGGGAGAATTCAGAATGTCCAATTCACCCAACAGCACGTCTTCCGGGACTTGTGGGAGGAAACCGGAGCACCCGGAGGAAACCCACGCAGACACTGGGAGAACAGACAGTGACCCAAGCCGGGAATCGAACCCGGGACCCTGGCACTGTGAAGCCACAGTGCCAACCACTGTGATACCGTGCCGTCTGTAGGGTGATCGTGAAGTGGGGGAGGCTGTTAGGTCTGAGGGGATGGGGGCGTGTGTTTGGAGGGAGGAGGAGGCATTGAGGAGGTGGGTTGTGGTGGTTAAGATGAAACCAGGGTTGGGGCTGACTGGGCACACCGTCTCCCCCCCCCCCCCCTCATTCTGTGGGGGGGGGGTTGTGACCTGACTGGGTTCTGGGGGGAGGGTTTGTGACCTGACTGGGTTCTGGGGGGAGGGTTTGTGACCTGACTGGGTTCTGGGGGGGAGGGTTTGTGACCTGACTGGGTTCTGGGGGGAGGGTTTGTGACCTGACTGGGTTCTGGGGGGAGGGTTTGTGACCTGACTGGGTTTGTGCTGAATGAGTAACTGACCCGTGTTTCTGTTGGAACCAGACTTGGCCAACCTCTCCTTGAACGACAACGACGGGTCGAGCGGCGCCTCGGACCAAGACACGCTGGCCCCCCTCCCTCACCCCGGCACCACCCCGTGGCCCATAATGCATTCCTTCCAATACCCGTACCCGCCCCCCCACCCCTACTCCACCCAGCCACCCAGCTACCACGAGTTGACCACCTACAGCTACGGGGGAGGTGGCAGTGCCGGCAGCCAGCACAGCGAAGGTGAGGAAACATTTATTTAGTGGATGCGTCCGGCCCGTCCCATCAGTGCCGGAGGGAGATAAAATACTCGGGCAACTTGGCTCAGGTCAGCAGGAGCAGCGGAAATGAATTGAAAAGTGTTTCAAATGCAATCTTCGAGGAAGATTTTTCACTCCAAGGTGTGGGAGAGACCACACGTAAGGTGGGCGCAGGAGTCTCCACCTTGGGCTCGCAGTGTTTCTCGAGATGCTTTGTTTCATAGCTTCGGCCCTGAGATACCATGGGTCTGGGGGAGACGGTTGGGTTCGGGCACCGCCCTGGAGCGTCACGGTGTGGTACGGTTAGATGCAAATCCGAGATGTACCTATCTAGCGTCTTTTCGCCAGCCCGTGGAATCCCGAAGCACTTGGGGTACCTTTGAAGTGTGGCCGCTGATGCAGCAAGCTTGCCAAGCCCCCCCCCCCCCCCCCCCCCCCCCTCCTTTGACAGCGCCTCCTAAACCTGCAACCTCTCCCACCTGGAAGGACGAGGTTAGCCACCGTCTGGGAACGCCGCCGTCGGAACGTTCCCCGTTCCCAATCCGTGTCGCCATTCCTTCACTGTCGCTCAGTCAAACTCCTTCCCGGGAGGCACCTGCACCGCGTAGACTGCGGCGGCCAAGAGGGCGGCTCACCACCACCTTCTCGAGGGCAACTGGGAAATCTGCCGTCCTTACCCCGGTCTGGCCTTCGCCTGATTCCGGACCCCGCAGCAACGCGGTTCACTCTTAACTGCCCCTCTCTGAAATGGATGAGCGAGCGGCCGCCATCGCTGAGGCTCCGTCGTTGTCCCAGATTTAATTAATTACATTTAAATTCCTTCAGCTGCAGCTTCTGGAAAGTAATAGTTTTAATCTTCGCTCTGTTACAGGGAGCAGGAGCAGTGGATCGAACCGCAGCGAGAGTGAGAGGCGGACGGGCAAAGACAAGGACGGGAAAACGGTCGACTCCAAGTCAGGGAGTGGCAGTGAGTCGGAGTACTCCACGCGGAACAGCGCGCGCCGGGAGCACGCCGGGAGCGAGCGTTCGGCCGCCACCAGCGAGCACAGTCACCGGAGCCACCATCACTCGGTGATGGGCAGCGTGCGCTCCCACCATTCTGTCCACGCCTACGGGCCACCGGGGGTCCCACTGCAGTACAACCCCCTGATGGTGATGATGGTACCCCAGCCCCCGCCGCTGCCCTCCTCGGCCGCCGTGCCGCCGGGGGCACCGCCCGTCCGCGACCTGGGCTCCGTGCCCCCCGAGCTCACCGCCAGCCGCCAGTCTTTCCATATGGCCATGGGAAACCCCAGCGAGTTCTTTGTGGACGTCATGTGACTCGGGCGGTAGCGCCGGGGACTCGAGTTTTTAATTCCTCGTGCGCGCGCCGGCCTCGAGATCCGAGGAGGCGCGACCGAAGATCTAACACTAACTTTTGTGTACACTGTAAATACGGTCACCTTTCACACCAAGCTCTGCGTGGGGCTGGCTGCAGTTCTGAAGCCTGGACTGAAGTTGGCGCGTCTCTGGCTAACCTTCCAAGCGGCTGTGACTCTCGAGGACACGGGAACTCACTGCGGGAGCAGAAACCGAGACAAGTATTTTAAAATAAACTGCGTTTTAGTATAATTTAATTGAAGTACAATTAACAAGTGCAATTCCTAGCCTCTTTATTTCTCCTGTTTTTTTAAAAATATTATATACCAGGACTGAGTATTATCGTCCACTGTAATCACGATGTCCCTGACGAGTTTGTGCTGCAAACGCCATCGCGTCGCCTGCAAAAAAAAATAAAATAAAATAGAATTAAACGACTTGCACAGCAGCTTAACTCCTCCAGGGTTGCGGTGAAATCCCAGCCTTTTAAAGGGGCAGTTAAGCTCGCAAGTCTCTGGTGCCTTGCAGTATAACTTCAGAGGAAAAGTGGAAAGTCTGGGCTTTATATTTTGTTAAATTGTAGAATAAAGGTTTACGTTATTGGAATGTTTTTGGAAGGAACGACCCATTGGTAATCAAGTTGTTAGTGCAGTATTGCAATGATTTTGGAGTTTTTAAAGACAAAATTAATAAAAAAAAATTTAAAACCTTAAAAATGTCTTGCGAATCTTTGCTGCAAAGCCGACCTCGTCTGACTGGGGATTTCCCTCGTCCTGTTTCCGCAGCGGCGTTCTCCATAGGGCCCGTCGTAGCTTGGCGTCGCTTCCTCCTGGAGCCTCAGTCGCAGCCGGTTGCATGCGTGGCCCTGGCCCGAGGCGCCTCTAGTGGCTTCACGGGGAGAGCTGTCGACAAAACCAAACTGGGTCTGAGCCACGTGGAATGTTCAAGCAGGCAACCAAAAGATTGGGGAAAGAGGTTGTGGGCAGGTTTGGAGGGGGTGGGGGGGTTCAGGAACTCGGCACCCAGGCAAGCTGAGTGCCGGGGCGATGAAAACGGGCGGGGGGTGGGAGGGGGTTGCAAGAGACCGGAAGTAGAGGCGCGCAGAGGGTCGTAGGGGCTGGAGGAGATGACTGCGATAGGGAGGGGCCAGGGCACGGAGGGATTTGAAGCAAGCTTTGCTTCACCATGGCAAGACGGTGTTGGCGTGGGGCAACGGGTCCCTTATTTTCGTAGCACGACCACCCGCCAACCCCCCAACTCCACCTATCATTTTTCTCCTTCCTCAGAGGCGAGGACGATGGAGCCTGTTTTATTTTTTTTCTATTACAAGAAGAGCCAGTTGCGTGAGTTGGGCGTTGATCGTGGTGGGGAAGGGTTGGCCCAAACAAATGGTGGCACAAAATTAGGCCATTCAGCAGCGAAATCAGGACCCACAAAAAAAAACGACACCTTTCGCAACGGTGAGTTTCCCCAAAGCGTTTTACAACCAGTACAATACTTCAGAAGGTATTGCTGGAAAGAGGGTCGTGTCACCAACGTTTCTCGTCCTGCACGCCCGGACAAATACAGGAGTGCCAAATTTCAGACCATCACAACAATTTATACTGCCGCTGGAGCCAATCCGCGCCCTTTCCTCCGGGAGCACAAATTGTTGTTCCCTTTGAAATTTGGCGTTCTTGTGTTTGTCCCGCTCTGTCTCTCGCTCCAGCAACATTCCAGTTTTGCACGGCCAGGCGAGTGGACTTTGGAAGAACGATCCCGCTTGCAATGCCGTGGCATTGTTCTATTCAAACACGAGGCAGCACAAATCTGGAGATCGCTCGCTCTCTCTCTGTCGACACTGGTCCGCGAGGGGGCTGGTTGAAATTTTCAAGACCGAGACCGTTGGTTTTCTGTTGAGGAGTGGATGTTGATGACCGAGTGGAGGTGATCGGCGAGTTCTGCCATTCGTCCACTGGTGAAACCTGATTAAATGGACGTGGCAGATGTTAAATCTGAGGCTGATTCACTGGGTGGACCTCTTGCAACGTTTTGAGGTCATGGGTTTGGTTCCTCCATCGTCCTGGTTCCCTGCTTTATGACCAGCGATGCTGGTGTGTGTCACCGTGCTGGGGGGCAGCTCTGAATAACCTCAGCGATGCTGGTGTGTGTCACCGTGCTGGGGGGGCAGCTCTGAATAACTTAGTCGTAGCCGTCGATCGCATTAAGCGCAGTGATGCCGATGTCCTTTGGTCAACTGGTGACGTTAATCTGTTCTAGGTTTAACTTGGAGACCTTGCCACTCAATTGAGCAAGTAAGGGGGCTGAGATGGGAAAGGATCAATCCAGAAGTGTCCTCACAGTAACACAGCCTTGCTGTAAGTTCAGGTTAGAAGATTGATATGGAAAGTATAAGTGAGCAAGTTACAATTGGATGAGTCTTGAGACTAGGTTAAGGAGTTGATATGGGGAGAATATGGTGGGTGGAGGATATGAAGTTGAATCAGAATAAAGGGGGTACAGTGAGTGAGCAGGTAGGTAACATCCGCCCACGAATATTACAGACTTTGCTTCCTCAGCGATAAAGCAATTTTCTATTTCTCCGAATCGTGTGTTGGGCCAACGAGGTGGATTGTTTGCCACAAGGAGATTTCGGGGGCCCCTTCGGAGGACTTACCCGAGGGTTAAATTTAGCTTTTTCTGTCCAGGAGTCGGGGTCCCTCATTCATTACTTATAAAAGAATAATCGATCCCCTGAGGGTTGGGCCAAGACACGCGTGTGCGCGCGCGACGCGCAAGGGCAAGACAGCAGCAAAGTCAAAAAGAGCAGATAAAATGATGCGGGAAAGTATGCGGTAGTGAAAGGGAGGCCTTTATTTTCAGGAGGAAAGGGAAGTTTGAAGGCGGCAAGGAATGCTCCAGGTGCGAGCTCAACATCTGGATATGGGCTGGGGGGAGTCCAGATGGAAATGAAATGAAATGAAAATCGCTTATTGTCACAAGTGGGTTTCAATGAAGGAGCCGGGGGAATTATGATCGTTTACGATGCTTTCATTGCCCCTTTGTAGCTAAAGCTCAACTAGACAAATAGTTCTCATCTCCCCTCTGGTGCCTTGCTGGCCAATTAGCTGAATGTGACTTCTTGGAAAAGGCAGATTGCTCACAGTCCAAAGTGAACTTGCAACCTGTTCTTTAAAAAAAAAACAGGGCAGCACGGTAGCATAGTGGTTAGCACAATTGCTTCACAGCTCCAGGGTCCCAGGTTCGATTCCCGGCTTGGGTCACTGTCTGTGCGGAGTCTGCACATCCTCCCTGTGTGTGCGTGGGTTTCCTCCGGGTGCTCCGGTTTCCTCCCACAGTCCAAAGATGTGCAGGTTAGGTGGATTGGCCGTGATAAATTGCCCTTAGTGTCCAAAATTGCCCTTAGTGTTGGGTGGGGTTACTGGGTTATGGGGATAGGGTGGAGGTGTTGACCTTGGGTAGGGTGCTCTTCCCAAGAGCCGGTGCAGACTCGATGGGCCGAATGGCCTCCTTCTGCACTGTAAATACTATGAAAACACGGGGTCAATTCTCAAGGAAGTGTTCCAATAATTCAATGTCCTTCCAATTAAAAAAACAAACAGACAACCATATAGTTCTTGGAGAACGTGCCTTGCGACGGTCACCCACGGCAGCCCCTACAGGACCCTGGCTGACCTGTGACCGGTAAATGTTGCCAAAAAAAAGAGCCAGATGTTGCCAACTGTCGAGCTCTTTTATCCTGCTCGTTATTTCGCAGGTTGAGTCTGTGCTGTGCAGGATTAGTCCGATCCTGATGCACCTACTTCTGACAGTGTAACTGCCTCGAGGAGCCACTCCCTTTGACTTGGAGGCACGTGTATTTAAAAATTCATCAGGGCTCCCTCGACGGCACCTTCCGAACCCCTGCGTCCGTTACCATCTAGAAGGACGGGGGTGGCAGACGTGCGGGAACGCCAGAACCCTGGAGGTTCCCCTCCCAAGTCACTCGTCATTCTGATTTGGAAATATATCGGGCGTTCCTTCGCTGTCGCTGGGTCAAAATCCTGGAAATCCCTCCGCTAGCAGCACAGTGGGTGTACCTACACCACACGGGCGGCAACGGTTCACGAAGGTGGATCACCTTGAGGTGCAATCTGAAATGGGCAACAAACGCTGGTCCAGTCAGCGAGGTGCACATCCTGTGAAATAATATTTATTTAAAATCGCTGTCTTTTCTCCTTTACCCTGACCGGGGCCTAGTCTCAACCCCATCACTAGGTGGCTTTAGGCAATCTTAAATTCAAAAAAAAAAGGAAAGGGAATCTCAGAAGCCAGACCGTCCCCACGTAACGCTCCGAGCGCTGCTTTTCCAGAAGGCATTGATGGTCCTCTGGCTAACACCGCGGGCACTCCTCCCTCGGGACGCGGGCAACAGCTTGGAAACAGCAGGGCGGCCAGGCATCACCCAGCCTCTGAGCCCCCTCCGTCCTCGACCACGCACGAGACCAGTGTTCTTCAAACTTTTTATCCGGGGACCCATTCTTACCAACCGGCCGACCTTCGCGACCCACCATTTTCTCTTACCTCGTTTGTTGCTGACAAAAATGGAGGAAATGGATTTGGGTCCCTTTGGCCCGCCCCCCCCCCCCCCCCCCCCCCCCCCGAACTTGGGAAAAAAAAAGGCTGCGACCATATAAAAAAGAATGCGGCCGCACTGCGCATGCGCACCGATGATTGGGCACGCATGCGCAGTGCGGGCAATTTTTTAAATCTGTTCCTGGCCATTTTGAAGGCCGCTTGCAGCCGGCATTATTAAAAGCCGGCCGTCGCGCGCGGATTTGCGCGATCGGGAGCGCCGCGACGGACGGCTCCACGACCCTCCCGACACCCACCCGCGCCCCCCGGTTTGACAATGCCCGCACTAGACTCCCCGCAAGGCGCAAAACATTTCCCCCCCCCCCCCCCATTCCCCCCAAACACCCAGCGTGGGCTGGTGAAGGACCTGGAACATGGGACTGATGTACAGCTGGAGGTCGGTGACCACCCTCGAGCAATAGACGCGGGACGGCGGACCCAATCAGGCTGCAGAGGTCTACACGCGGCTTGGCAGATTGTGGAATAACTCGACAGAACCCCAGCACCCCACCCGCCACCTCCAGACCCTCAGCGATTTGGGGATTCCAGAGACTCCCCCGAGTGGGCCATGGAGTGTCTTATCAAGAGAGGTTGAGCAGGGCCGGCATGTGGCGCAGTGGTGAGCACTGGGACTGCGGCGCTGAGAACCCCGGTCCGATACCGGCCCCAGGTCGAGCTTGCACATTCTCCCCGTGTTCGCGTGGGTCTCGCCCCCACAACCCAAAGATGTGCAGGATAGGTGGATTGGCCGCGCTAAATTGCCCCTTCATTGGAAAAAATAATAATTGGGTACTCAGGGAAGAGAGGTCACAGTTTTAGCACGAGGGGTAGCAGGTTTAAAACAGAGAGGGGGCGAAATTACTTCTGCCAAAGGGTGGTGTATCTGTGGAATTCGCTACCCCAGAGCAGTGGATGCTGGGACAGTGAGTAATTTTAAGGAGGGGATAGATTTTTAATGGGTAATGGGCTGAGAAGGGGGAGGGAGAACGGGTCGGACGGTGCAGGTGGGGCCGAGATGAGATTAGTCATGATCGTATTGAATGGCGGAGTGGGATCTGGGGGCCGAATGGCCGATTCCTCCTAGTTCTGATGTTCTTCGTGCGTGCCCAGACAGGGAATGGAGCGCAAGTGCGTATAGAGACCGGGGGTGTGGAACACCTGGGGTGCGTCTAGACCGGGAGGTGGAATCCCGGGATAGAATGTCAAGGTTTCCGGGCAGGAGATGCGGATGAGGATGTGTGGAGCGCGCGCGCGCGGGAACAATCAGTGAAAGGCGTCGGGGGAATTCATGAGAGTGGCTTGCGTTTCCCGAGGGAGGATTTGAAGCTTCGCACTGACGGGAAATTCCACCCGGCTTGGCTGGTAAAGATGGGGATCAATATCGGAGGTGCCGGGGTCCCCGGGGGTATCGAACCCGCCACCCAGTCGCCTCCGGCCAGGCAGGGTAGCGGTGATCCACGCGCACTCGGGGAAGGAACTGGCTCACTTTACAGTCTGCACACAGATTGTAATGGTGTTGCACGGCCAGCAGATGGCAGATGCAGATCGATGTGGCTGAGGACTGCCATCGCCACGGGCTGCAATGAGACTAAAGGTACAGGTTGCCAGAGTCTCATTGACTGGCGGAACAGGGTGGAGGGGCTGAATGGCCTCCTCCTGCACAACGATTTGTAAATCAACGAGTGCGCCGTGCTGATGTGGGCCGGAAGGCTGCTTCGCGGTGCAGAGCTGGGCCAACAAGAGCGGGGTTCGCTCCCCAGACCGGCTGAGGTTATTCATGAAGGCCCCGCCTCCTCGACCTTGCCCCACATTCCCCCCACTCCCCGTGGGAGCGAGCCCCACATTCTCCCCACTCCCCGTGGGAGCGAGTCCCACATTCTCCCCACTCCCCGTGGGAGCGAGTCCCACATTCTCCCCACTCCCCGTGGGAGCGAGTCCCACATTCTCCCCACTCCCTGTGGGAGCGAGTCCCACATTCTCCCCACTCCCTGTGGGAGCGAGTCTCACACTCTCCCCACTCCCCATGGGAGCGAGTCCCACATTCTCCCCCACTCCCCGTGGGAGCGAGTCCCACATTCTCCCCACTGCCCGTGGGAGCGAGCCCCACATTCTCCCCACTCCCCGTGGAGCGAGTCCCACATTCTCCCCACTCCCCCGTGGGAGCGAGTCCCACATTCTCCCCACTCCCCATGGGAGCGAGTCCCACATTCTCCCCACTCCCCGTGGGAGCGAGTCCCACATTCTCCCCACTCCCCGTGGGAGCGAGTCCCACATTCTCCCCACCCCCTGTGGGAGCGAGTCCCACATTCTCCCCACTCCCCGTGGGAGCGAGTCCCACATTCCCCCCCACTCCCCGTGGGAGCGAGTCCCACATTCTCCCCACTCCCCGTGGGAGCGAGTCCCACATTCTCCCCACTCCCCATGGGAGCGAGTCCCACATTCTCCCCACTCCCCGTGGGAGCGAGTCCCACATTCTCCCCACTCCCCGTGGGAGCGAGTCCCACACTCTCCCCCACTCCCCGTGGGAGCGAGTCCCACACTCTCCCCACTCCCCGTGGGAGCGAGTCCCACATTCCTCCCACTCCCCGTGGGAGCGAGTCCCACATTCTCCCCATCCCCGTGGGAGCGAGTCCCACATTCTACCCACTCCCCGTGGGAGCGGAGTCCCACATTCTCCCCACTCCCCGTGGGAGCGAGTCCCACATTCTCCCCACTCCCCGTGGGAGCGAGTCCCACATTCTCCCCATCCCCGTGGAGCGAGTCCCACATTCTCCCCACTCCCCGTGGGAGCGAGTCCCACATTCTCCCCACTCCCCGTGGGAGCGAGACCCACATTCTCCCCACTCCCCGTGGGAGCGAGTCCCACATTCTCCCCACTCCCCGTGGGAGCGAGACCCACATTCTCCCCACTCCCCGTGGGAGCGAGTCCCACATTCTCCCCACACCCCGTGGGAGCGAGTCCCACATTCTCCCCACTCCCCGGGTAAAGACATTTCTTCTGAATTCCTGATTGGATTCATTAGGGACTGTTAGGTCGTCGGGGGCAGGCCTTGTTTGGCAGTGGGTCACCTCCCTGCCTCTGAGCTGGGAGCTTCATTTTTGGTCCCACTCTAGGATTTGATAGTCAAAGACGGTGCGGTGAATCCTTCGCAGGTGTCAGGAGACAGCTCAGGGCACAGAGCTCACAGCAAGCCACTCAGACATCCACCATGTGCTGAGTGCCACTCCAAGATAGTATTAGGAATAGGTCCACAGAGTCTAGGGTTATGATCGAACCTCAGTAACCAGTTTACCACTGTAAATAAATGTTAGCAATAAAACTGAGTTGTACCATTCGCAACCGTGTTGGTTCGTCTGTGTAGCAGAGTACCCAACACATCATAGTACCAGGAGTGACTGTGGGACCTACCTACAGATCCTCCGGAATCTGCCATCCTGCGCCATGGACACCGTCAACACACCACAGCCGCTACAAGTCGCTGGAAACCTCGGCGTCAATTGGCAGCTGTTCAAACAACGCTTCCAGCTTATCCTGGAAGCCAACGAAAAGGAGAGCGCCTCGGACACCAGAAAGATCGCCATCCTCCTCTCCGCGGCAGGTCAGCGCACCATCCATGTCTACAACTCCCTGGTGTTCACGGAAGGCGAGGACAAGACCAAGTACAAGACGGTCCTTCTCAAACTCGACCAACACTTCAGCGTCGAGGTCAACGAGAGTTTCGAGAGGTATCCCTTCCAGCAGCGCCTGCAGGGTAAGGATGAGCCCTTTCAATCCTTCCTTACGCATCTCCGTAACCTGGCGCAGTCCTGCGGTTACGACACCACCTCCGATTCAATGATTCGGGACCAGATTGTTTTTGGGGTCACCTCGGGCACCCTACGCCAGCAGCTCTTAAAAATAAAAGGCCTCACCCTCGCCTCCGCAATCGAAGCCTGTGTCCTGCATGAAAACGCAACTAGCCGCTACTCCCAATTTCAAGCGGCCGAATAGGCGCGGCAGGGGTCCTACGCGGCCGGATCGGCGAGACAGGCGCCCCACG